>NC_045754.1:3644566-3654051 GCF_008692095.1 Etheostoma spectabile
CCGTTATAACTGCTATTATACACAGTATATACTGTTATACACAGTTATATACAGTTCTATATACTGATATATAAAGTTTATAGTATACACAGGGATATACAGTTATACACAGTTATATACTGTATATACACAGTTATATACTGTTATACACAGTTATATTTGTTATACACAGTTATATACGTAGTCCACAGTTATATACAGTTATATACTGATATATATACAGTATATACAGTTATACACAGTTTACTGTTATCAAGTATATACTTAGTAACCAGTATATACTTGGTGGTTACAGTTTTACGGTTTTACTTCTTTTTACAATTCTTTTGTAGTTATAATTGTCACATGAGTACGTGTAATTCGGTATATCACGATATATACACAGATATATACAGATATATATAAGTATATACTGTTATACATCAGTTCATATCAGATTTATATACTGATATATACACAGTATAATACTGATATATACACAGTTATATACGTTTAACATATATACAGTCAATGTTATTATAACAGTTATAAGTTTATTATTATATATACTGATATATACAGTTATATACGTTATACACAGTTATAACGTTTTATACACAGTTATATACAGTTATACAGTATAAGTATACACAGTTATATACTGTTATACACAGTTATATACTGTTATACACAGTTTATATACAGTTATATACTGTTATACACAGTTAGTACAGTTATATACTGATAGTATACACAGTTATATATGTTTAACACAGTTATATACAGTTATATACTGATATATATACCGTTATATACAGTATATATACAGTTATATATGCTATATATACAGTTATATAAGTTATATCTGTATATATATGTTATACACAGGTATACACAGTTATCTACTAGTTATACAGTGATATACGTATATACACAGTTATATATACTGATATATATAAATTATATACCTATATACACAGTTATACTACTGATATATATTAACAGATAATAAATTATATACAGATATATATACAGTATATATGATACATATATATATACTGATTATATATACAGATAGTATACCATTTATACAGATATTATACAGTTATATACTGTATATACACAGTTATTACTGATTTATAACAGATTATATGAGTTAATACAGTTATATACTGATATATCACAGATAATATACAGTGATATTACAGATAATACAGTGTATATACAGATATATAGACAGATCTATACAGTTATATACTGAAATATATATACAGATATATCAGTTATATAAGATATATCTATACACAGATATACAATATTATACAGGTATATATTATACCAGTATAAATACAGTTATTATACTGAATATATACAGTTATATACATCTAGATATACAGTTATATCAGATATATATACAGATTAATACAGTTTATATACGAGTATATATATACAGATTATCTACAATTATATACAGATATATACAGATATATCAGTTATATACAATATGATATTACAGATATATACAATTAATACAGATATATATACAGTATATACGAATATACACAGTATTACTGATATATATTATACAGTTATATGCAGTTATATACAGTATATACTGATATATACACAGATATATACAAGTTAATTATACAGATTAATACAGTTATTACAGATAATATACAGATCTATACATATATACTGAAATATATATATAGTAACAGTTATATACAGATATATAACAATTATATACAGCATATATATACAGATATACATGAAATATACAGTATATGCAGATTATATATACAGTTATATATGCAGATATATATACAGATTATATACATTATATAAGATATATATATACAGATATATACAGATTAATACAGATATATATACAGATATAACAGTTATATACTGAAATAGACAGTTATATGCCAGATATATATACAGTATATTACAGATATATATAACGATATATAACAGTGATATACTGAAATATACAGTTATATATGCAGATATATATACAGTATATGCAGATATATACAGTTATATGCAGAATATATTATCAGTATATATGATCTAATACTGTATATATACAGTTATATGCAGATATATACAGATATATAACAGTTATATACTGATTATATTACAGTTATATGCATATATACAGAATATACAGTATATAAAGTTATATACTGATATAGCAGAATATGCAGTTATATACAGATATTGCAGTATATATCAGATATATTACAGTTATATACAGTTATATGCAGATAATACAGTTATACAGTTATATGCAGATATTTCAGTATATACAGTTAATACAGTATATGCAGATATATACAGATATATTACAGTTATATGCAGATATATACAGATATACAGTTATATACAGATTAGCAGATATATACAGTATATACAGTTATATACAGTTATATGCAGATATATACAGATATATACAGTTTATGCAGATATTTACAGATTATGCAGTTATATGCAGCGATATACAGGTTATATACAGTTATATGCGATTATGCAGTATATACAGTTATATACAGATATATGTACAGTTATAGACGATTATGCAGATATATACAGTTAAGCAGATATAACAGATATATACAGTTATATACTGATATATATCGTTATTGCAGTATAATACAGATATTTACAGTTATATGCAGATATTTACAGATATATGCAGTTATAACGGTATATAAGTTATATGCAGATATGCAGTTATTACGATATATACAGATATATAAGTTAATACTGATATATGCAGTTATATGTAATATCTCAGGAAGATCATTCTGGTTAGTCTCTGTTTTCATAAAATGTCGACATATTTATTTCTTAGATGATTCACGTCGCAGTTTGATGCTAAAATACACATGCTAAGTAAAGGGCCAAAAGTGTGTGTGTGTGTGTGTGTGTGTGTGTGTGTGTGTGTGTGTGTGTGTGTTGTGTGTGTGTGTGTGTGTGTGTGTGTGTGTGTGTGTGTGTGTGTGTGTGTGTGTGTGTGTGTGTGGTGCTACAGCTGGATCTACTCAGAGTGGCTGATGTGTTGGTCTCCGTGTCTAATAATGTTGTATATACGGATGAGGGTTTATCTTACGTGTGTAATTAAATCTGGCATGACTGAGGCAACGTCCCTTCTTCATCAGTTATAACCAAACACGCCTTTTTAAATTGGACTTATGAGCAAAAAGGGAATTTATAAGCTGAGACTTCAGATGGAGAATGCTTTTTTTTTTTTTTTCAGCATAGCTGCTTAAGATCATTTTGTAGTTTCTGGACTCCTCTGTTACAGTTATTGTTTTATCATTGTGACATGTTGGACATCCTGTTCCTGATGACTTTAGAGGATCTTTTAAATCTTTCCCTCTGCTGAACACATGAGTTCAGATCTTTATTGTCCCTCGAGGGCATGAGAGGACAGGGGATTGTGGACACGTCTGAACGGTTCCGTGATAAAGGGCTGGGAGCGGGCAATCAGGTGGTTTTATTGCCCTTGGAACTAGGGAACATGTATTATCTTCTACCCCGGGGGGGGGGGGGGGGCTATACTCCGACGTAGGCCTGGCACCAGAACAACTTGCTAAACCAGAAGTTGTCCCGATAAACGACGATACCGGTATTGTCGTTCTGGGCCATTTTCATCTCGTATAATGATAATGGCAGAATAATTTTCAAGGATAAAAGAATATATTTTGATTTCTTAAGAATATTAACACTGGAACTGGAAGACATTTAAAGAGATCACAATCAAGAAGACCAGGGGGGGTGGGGTGGGTGGGGGGGGGGGGGGGCGCAGTGGCTCAGTCAGTAAGGGGTTGGGGACGGAGGGTCGTTGGGTCGTCAAGTCCCGTTTGGACTAAAGTAGGGAGTGTGGATGGTGGCTGGAGAGATGCCACTTCAAATCCTGTGCACTGCAGGTGCTCTGAGCAAGGCACCGTACCCCCCCCCAAGCTTGGAACACTCACTCTGACATCTCTCCATTGTGCATAAATGGGTCGTGTGGGTGTGTGTGTGTGGGTGTGTGTGTGTGGTGTGTTTGTGTGTGTGTGTGTGTGTGTGTGGTGTGTGTGGGTGGTCTGTGTGTGTGTTGTCTGTGTGGGTGTCTGTGTGGTGTGTCAGACTGTGCGTGGGACTACTAACAAACTGTGTGTGAGTGTAAATGTAATTTCAATAAACTAGTATAAAATATCATTTTTAAATTCACTGAGATAATTCTCTCATGTGAGAAAATTATACGCAAAAGGTCATTTTGATTTTATAAAAATAAAAAGTAAAACGTCTTCTAGTTTCTTCTCTCCTCACATTTTTCACCATTTTCAGACATTTTAGAGACCAAAGAACTAATCATCAGTGGAAAAAATCTATATTCATGAGGTTAAAAGTCTTGTTTTTGTCGCAACGTCGATTTCAACTCCACAAAGTTGCTATAAAAAAAATTAGTTGTGTTTAATTTGACTTTTATTATGTTTTTAACCTGGCCGTAAAGTTTCAGTTTAACTTTAATTTTTTCTTGAAGGTTTTAGTTAGTATTTATTTTCAGCTTAATAAGTAATTTTCACTGCTTATTTTGGTTTTGAAATAATAAAATATCCCAAAGATGTAACCCTGGTCTCGGCGTGTGGAACCGGCCTCAGGCGGCTCGGAGCTGTGTGTGTGTGTGTGTGTGTGTGGTGTGGTGTGTGTGTGTGTGTGTGTGTGTGTGTGTGTGGGTGTGTGTGTGTGTGGTGTGTGTGTGTGTTGTGTGTGTGTGTGTGTGTGTGGTGGTGTGTGTGTGTGGGGTGTGTGGTGTGTGGTGGTGTGGTGGTGTGTGTGTGAGAGAGAGAGTTGGTGTGTGAGAGAGTTTGAGTGTGGGAGGAGTTTTGGGTGGGAGAGAGAGTGTGTGAGAGAGGAGAGAGTGTGAGAGAGCGTGTGAGAGAGTGAGGTGCGTCGGGTGAGTGGTGTGTGGGTGTGAGAGAAGAGTGTTGAGAGAGCCGTGTGAGAGAGAGAGTGTGCGTGTGTGAGTGAGTGTGTGAGAGAGCGTGTGCGTGCGTGAGTGGTGAGTGGTGTGTGAGAGAGCGTGTGAGAGAAGCGGTGTGAGAGAGAGTGTGCGTGTGAAGAGAGCGTGTGCGTGCGTGGTGAGAGAGCGTGTGAGAGAGTGTGCGTGTGAGAGAGAGAGAGAGAGAGAGAGTGTGCGAGAGGAGAAGAGAGGGTGAGAGAGAGTGAGAGAGAGAGGGAGAGAGGAGAGAGAGAGAGAGTGTGGTGCAGAGGGTTGTGTCCTGTGGTTGTGTTGCAGCACTTCCTCACATAACCGCACAAGTCCACTCGAAACATGGTCGACAAACAGACGTGGACGTAGTCTTCAGTGTGCATTTCCATTTTGATCCCCTGATGTAAGGACTCTGCACAAAGAACGGAGAGTTGATGCAGCTCTCTGCTGCTTTAACATCAGGGCTAAACTAAGCTTATGTGGCTTTTAAAAAAAAAAAAAAAAAACGACTGATCAGAAGCATTGTCGGCTATAAACATAAAATTAACACACAAAGCAGCCGGATACGGGCTTCAGTCGACAAACGGGAACAAAAGAACTCTGTTTTTTTTGTGGAGGTCTTGTTTGAAAGTTCCTCAAATCTTCTAAAATACTCAGTAAAACACATTCAGATGTGCTCGCCAAAATATCACATGTGGCAAAGTGCTCAAGTTGAAAAATAGTCAAGGTTTTCGAGAAAAGCACGTCCAGTCCAAGCGTCACATGGTTTTTCTCGCTTAAAGACGGGACCAGTCTGGTAACAACGGCATCACGTTTAACCGTTCATGCTCTGAGTCCCTGGGATTTTTCATCCGGGGACATGTTGTTACAGATGTTCACTTCTCACGTTGCCGAGTACAAATTACACAGCTTTAAATTATTCATTGTCTCATTTTCTTTCCGCCTCTGAGTTGTGTGAACTGGGTTCGATACATCAGCCCGGCACAGCTATCCGCGTCGGTGTGTGTGTGTGTGTGTGTGTGTGTGTGTGTGTGTGTGTGTGTGTGTGTGCTACAGCTGGATCTACTCAGAGATGGGCTGAATGTGTTGGTCTCCGTGTCTAATAATGCTCTGTATATACTGGATGAGGTTTTATCTTAACGCTGTGTAATTAAATCTGGCATCTGACTGAGGCAACGTCCCTTCTTCATCAGTTATTTAACCAAACACGCACTTTTTAAATTGGACTTATGAGCAAAAAGGTAATTTATAAAGCTGAGACTTCAGATGGAGAATGCTTTTTTTTTTTTTCAGCATAGCTGCTTAAGATACATTTTGTAGTTTCTGGACTCCTCTGTTACAGTTATTGTTTTATCATTGTGACATGTTGGTACATCCTGTCTCCTGATGACTTTAGAGGATCTTTTAAATCTTTCCCTCTGCTGAACACATGAGTTCAGATCTTTATTGTCCCTCGAGGGCATGAGAGGACACGGGTTATTGTGGGACACGTCTGAACGGTAGCCGTGATAAAGGGCTGCTGAGCAGGGCAATCAGGTGGTTTTATTGCCCTTGGAACTAGGGAACATGTATTATCTTCTACCCCGGGGGGGCGGTGGGGGGGCTATATCTCCGACGTAGGCCTGGCACCAGAACAACTTTAGCTAAACCAGAAGTTGTCCCGATAAACGACGATACCGGTATTGTCGTTCTGGGGCCATTTTCATCTCGTATAATGATAATGGCAGAATAATTTTCAAGGATAAAAGAATATATTTTGATTTCTTAAGATATTTAACACTGGAACTGGAAGACATTTTAAGAGTCACAATCAAGAAAAGACTCAGGGGGGTGGGGGGTGGGGGTGGGGGGGGGGGGGCGCAGTGGCTCAGTCAGTAAGGGGTTGGGGACCGGAGGGTCGTGGGTCGTCAAGTCCCGTTTGGACTAAAGTAGGGAGTGTGGATTGGTGGCTGGAGAGATGCCACTTCAAATCCTGTGCACTGCAGGTGCTCTGAGCAAGGCACCGTACCCCCCCCAAGCTTGGAACCCACTCACTCTGACATCCTCCATTGTGAATAAATGGGTCCTCTGTGTGTGTGTGTGTGTGTGTGTGTGTGTGTGGGTGGTGGGTGTTGTGTGTGTGTGGTGTTGTGGGTGTCTGTGTGTGTGTCTGTGTGTGTGTCTGTGTGTGGTTGTGTGTTGTGTGTAGACCTGCGTGGGACTACTAACAAACTGTGTGTGAGTGTAAATTGTAATTTCATAAACGGTTATAAAATATTCATTTTTAAATTCACTGAGATAATTCTCTCATGTGAGAAAATATACGCAAAAGGTCATTTTGATTTTATAAAAAAATAAAAAGTAAAACGTTCTTCTAGTTCTTTTCTCACATTTTCACCATTTTCAGACATTTAGAGACCAAAGAACTAATCATCAGTGGAAAAAATCTATATTCATGAGGTTTAAAAGTCTTGTTTTGTCGCAACGGCATTTCAACTCCAAAAGTTGCTATAAAAAAATTAGTGTGGTTTAATTTGACTTTTATAGTTTTTAACCTGGCCGTAAAGTTTCAGTTAACTTTAATTTTTTCTTGAAGGTTTTAGTTAGTATTTATTTTCAGCTTAATAAGTTAATTTCACTGCTTATTTGGTTTTGAAATATAAATATCCCAAAGATGTAACCCTGGTTCGGCGTGGTGGAACCGGCCTCAGGCGGCTCGGAGCTGTGTGTGTGTGTGTGTGTGTGTGGTGTGTTTGTGTGTGTGTGTGTGTGGGTGTGTGTGTGTGTGTTGTGTGTGTGTGTGTGTGTGTGTGGTGTGTGTGTGTGTGTGTGTGTGGTGTGTGTGTGTGTGTGTGTGTGTGTGTGTGGGTGTGTGGTGTGGGTGTGTGGGAGGGAGGTTTGAGTGGTGAGAGAGTTTGAGGTGTGTGAGAGAGTTTGAGTGTGGGAGAGAGTTGTTTGGGTGTGAGAGAGAAGTGTTGGGAGAGGAGAGAGTGGGAGAGAGCGTGTGAGAGAGTGAGTGTGCGTGGTGAGTGGTGTGTGTGTGAGAGAGAGAGTGTGTGAGAGAGCCGTGGTGAGAGAGAGAGTGTGCGTCGTGTGAGTGAGTGTGTGAGGGAGCGTGTGCCGTGCGTGAGGGTGAGTGTGTGTGAGAGAGCGTGTGGAGAAGCGTGTGGAGAGAGAGTGTGCGTGTGGAGAGAGCGTGTGCGTGCGTGAGGAGATGAGCGTGGAGAGGTGTGCGTGTGAAGGAGAGAGAGAGAGAGAGAGAGGTGAGAGAGAGTGAGAGAGAGTGAGAGAGAGTGAGAGAGAGAGAGAGAGAGAGAGAGTGTGCGTGCAGAGGTTGTGTCCTGTGGTTGTGCTTGCAGCACTTCCTCACATAACCGCACAAGTCCACTGAACATGGTCGCGAAAACAGACGTGGACGTAGTCTTCAGTGTGAACATTTCCATTTTGATCCCCTGATGTAAGGACTCTGCACACAGAACGGAGGATTTGATGCAGCTCTCTGCTGTCTTTAACATTCAGGGCTAAACTAAGCTTATGTGGCTTTTAAAAAAAAAAAAAAAAAACGCTGATCAGAAGCATTTGTCGGCTATAAACATAAATTTTAACACACAAAGCAGCCGGATACGGGCTTCAGTCGACAAACGGGAACAAAAGAACTCTGTTTTTTTTTTGTGAGCGTCTTGTTTGAAAGTTCCTCAAATCTTCTAAAATACTCAGTAAAACACATTCAGATGTGCTCGCCAAAATATCACATGTGAGCAAAGTGCTCAAGTTGAAAAAATAGCTCAAGGTTTTCTGAGAAAAGCACGTCCAGTCCAAGCGTCACATGGTTTTTTACTGCTTAAAGACGGACAGATTCTGGTAACAACGGCATCACGTTTAACCGTTACTCTGCTCTGAGTCCCTGGGTATTTTTCATCAGGGGACATGTTGTTACAGATGTTCACTTTCTCAGTTGCAGAGCTACAAATTACACAGCTTTAAATTTATTTCATTGTCTCATTTTCATTTTCCGCCTCTGAGTTGATGTGAAACTGAATGGTTCGATACATCAGACCGGAAAGACTCTCAGAGTGTCGCTGCCTCATGCAAAAAGCAGAAGTTGTTTTTTGAAGTACTCTACTTGAGTACAATTTGACATCTTGTCCTTTTTAGTTTATTTTATTCTAATTCCAACAAAACACCTAGACCACACCTGATATTTCCCTTGTATATTTCTTTATATTTAAGTATATAAAATTGACTGGAACACTGGAACACATGCTTGTATTTACTATGTACTTTACTATGTACTTTACTATGTACAGTCATGTAAATATATTGATAAGTTTCAAAGTGTATTCTTGATACTGCGATTGTGAAAACATCTCTATAGCTGTTGAATGGACATTTGGTTGAGATCGTTTGGTCAAATCAAGCTCTGAAACTAGGCTCGCATAGCCAGACCCTCCTCCACAGCGCTGCAGAGGAGGGTCTGCTTAGTCCACATAGCATTCCTGGATGGGAGAAAAACCTGCTCTGGTTTATCGGCATTTCTTTA
>NC_045754.1:3654061-3656170 GCF_008692095.1 Etheostoma spectabile
AATCGTCTTGGGCGGGGCTAAGCTCCTGAAAGTGATGCAAGAACAGCCTCGGGAAGGAACTTGTTTTGGTGGAACATGTACTTTCAGAAGTAGTTTTAGTCGTCAACAGAAACCTCAGATTGGACAGATAGTCTAGCTAGCGGTCTGGATTTACCCTGCAGAGATCTGAGGACCAGGTAACCATAGTCCTCAGATTGGACAGATAGTCTAGCTAGCGGTCTGGATTTACCCGCAGAGACCTGAGGACCACGTAACCTAGTCCTCAGATTGGACAAGATAGTCTAGCTGACTGTCTGGATTTACCCTGCAGAGATCTGAGGACCAGGTAACCATAGTCCCAGATGGACAGATAGTCTAGCTAGCTGTTGGATTTACCCTGCAGAGACCGAGGACCAGGGAACCATAGCTCAGATGGACAGATAGTCTAGCTAGCTGTCTGATTTACCCTGCAGAGATCTGAGGACCAGGTAACCATAGTCTCAGATGGACAGAGTAGTCTAGCTAGCTGTCTGGATTTACCCTGCAGAGATCTGAGGACCAGGTAACCATAGTCCTCATGAATCCACCGGGGGTTTAACGCCAACACAAAGAGAGGAAAGTAACAGATTTCCGGCTAAAATGAGGGACATCCGGAGCAATCTCAGATACGAAACGTTCGGTATAGACTCAAAATTAAGCAAAACTTCATCCGATGTGGAAGGATCAGAAGCTCTAGACGACCTTCTAGTGACACCATGCAACACCATCTTTAATATAAATAACTGGTTATAAGAATCAATCCTGAAAACTGTATACTAGTCTAAATGGCCCCAAGTTGTCCTGTTGCAGTGGATGTGAATGCCAGGAAGTTAACACGGGCCAGGCTGTTGCCTAGCAATGGATTTCCATTGAAAAGGTCTATAGTGTGCCAAAAGATGAGACCACTATGACATGTGTGATAAGTTAGTTTTATTGCAAACTTAAGTCATATTAACTCTTCCGCAACATCAAGTACAAATAATGAAAAGGTTAAAATGAAACAAAATTATTTCAGAGGGACAGAGTGCTGCAGGACTGAGTCCTAAAACCTGGAGACGTCCCCTCGTCTCCGAGTCCACGGGTTTCTGGTTAGATGTCTAACGAGCTTTAGAGATTCTGAAGGCTTCACGTGTCTTAGCATCAGGCTACATCCGAATACAGAGTTTGTTGGACATTAACCCAGGTCACCCGTCTACTCACTAGTCCGGCTTCAGTCTCCGGGTTCCACTCATGCTCCTGCTGTTTAAGGCTCCTTGATCTAATGCCATTTAAGGCTCCTTTAAAGGGGACGAGCTCTAATCAGAAGTTAGGGGCTTAGTGGTGGTGAACTGGTAGACATGCGATTGTTTAAAGCCAATCGTCTTCAGGCGATTCCATTTGCTCTAAACGTCATTTGTGAAGATTTTGCTGAACTAAACGTGTAAGTATTAAACTTGTTTGCCACAGAGCTCTATTTTCTGTTCTAACCCAAAGAAAAAAAGAGAGTTGTCGAGGGATCCAGGGCAACGCTAACTTAACCGACCCAGGGGTCATAGGTGAAGTAGGACATGACAAAACCAGACCAGCTTCAGATCTGCAGAGACACAGTGAGGACAGGGTTGAGTGTCCTGCTGCTTCGGAGCTATGATGATTTAACTCAGTTTTAAATCATTTACGAAAAAATCCACATTCTTCATTTTAGAGCCTAAGCATCCAAGTATCAAACTAGTTTCCACAGAGAGCTCTATTTTCTATACGAACCCGAGGGGCAACGCTAACTTAGCCACCAAAAATTAGTCATCACTGCAGCACTCTTCTAGCAAAAGACACAAAACAAAAACAAAAGAAGCAGCAGCGTACAACGTTATAACTACATGCAGAAACATATTACTGTGTTACACAATTTCCCCTTTTTGAAAAGCTGAACGTCGTCGTCTGACGGGAGGGGAGACGCCGGGAGGCCGTCTGGTTCCTGAGCGGGCTGCCGCGCCGCCGCCACCGCGTCCTCTCGCACGCGAGAGAGTTCAAAGTGGCGACGGAAATCAGATTCAAATTACATGACTCGTCAGGAACACGCAGCCACGCTCGCCGCCCCAGCGCCGACTCCCGGGT
>NC_045754.1:3656180-3661776 GCF_008692095.1 Etheostoma spectabile
CCCCTCCGGTGGCGAGCCGGACCGCCGTCACTCCTCGGCCGGGGTGCTCATCTTGACCAGGCTGTTCTTGTCGAACCTGAAGAGCCTCCAGCCCTCCTCCTGAGACAGGTCCTCGGCGCCGCGCCGCTTGTAGAACTGGACGGACGGCTCGTTGTTCTCCGCCACCACGAACATCATGCCGGTGCAGCGCGTCTTCATCGCCAGCTGGAACACAGACCAGGGTCTCGGTCAGTGGGGGACTCGTCATTAAAAGATTCAGGACTCACTAGTAAGTCTGAGTATTGTTTAGATTTTAACCCTCATGTTGTCCTCATGTTGTCCTCATGTTGTCCTCATGTTGTCCTTATATCAAGTGTTCTTTCAATTCCCCAAAATAACATGATGATTCCAACGCTCTTTGCCAAGTACAAATCTCTACTTTCATTATTTTGGGTCTTATTTATTTATAGATTGTAAAACAATGGAAGTGTTGTTGAAATAGTTTGAGTAAAAGTTGACAATTCCAGTCTGTGATTATCATCAACATCCATTCCTTTAATTTAGTCTCAATAATTCCTAATTTCTGCTTTCTAACTCAAACATTAGGTAGAATTCCTATAAATGAGGTTTATTGACCATAAATTCCAAAAATAACTGTAAAACTAAAGTTAATAAGTTAGTGTTACGTAGTGTTAAATGTCAAAGTGTCAAGTGTTAAAAGGGGACAAAAAACAAAAAGTATTTTGACAGGAAGACAACACAAGGGTTAACTAGCCTGGATACCAGCCGAACTTAGCCCCGCCCACAACACCTGACTACGACCACGTCAGGCGAAATTTCAACATTTCAGATTCTAATTCCGGTTGTTAGCGATTCTTCGAGGGTGGAGTTGAAACGGGTCACATGAAGGGTGGGACTCACCAGATCCGATATCATCACAATACTACTGCGATTTTAAAAATATTTCAATATTCTGTGATATACTAAAGTGTATTACCTCATTTCCCAGCTTCAAATTCCCCCCCCCCCCCCAATTTCAAATTCTGTCCCCAAAACGGAAACTTTGTCAACATCCGTTTCATCTAAAGATGAAATTTCTTCTACTTTCTTCATCTCACTTTAAATTTTATTACTGCAAAAAAAAAGGGACAAACTGACTTGAAAGAAAATATCAGAAAACTGCACTTTAAAAGTAACTAACTCTTTTTGTTGCTGCCTCGTGTTTACGTCAATATTTATTTTATTCAATAAAAGAAAAGGTGGAAATGATTTCCTTTTGTTTTTTTCCCGTTTGTTGCATTCATGGAGAAGACTAAAAGCACGTGAGCTCATGTTTTCCTCACATCGTGCGGCCGTAGTAGCGAGCGGACACCAGCGACGTCTGATCGTTTCCGTACAGTCTGGTGCATTTTTGACGTCTTCAAAATGTTGTTTTGCGCCGAATTTTGGCTCCAGACGGTCCACTCTTTACATAAAAGCATTTAATGTGACGTCAGAGAAACTCCACGGCGAGTCTGAGATTGCCGGGTCAACGCCTACAGCCGCCAAACTGCACACCACCCGGTAATAAAGCTCGCTTTCTGCTGAATAAAAAGCATCAAACGGAGGGATTTGCTCTTCTAAAATAAAGCCTTTGAAAGCTAAAATGATACAAAAGGCTGAAAGATTTGGATTGTTCTCTCTTCACTGGGTTTTCTGTTTCATTGATTAAAATCTTTGAAAGAAAGAGTCATTAAAGCGACTTCTTTCATTGCAGTACGGGGCGTACACCACATGATTTACAGCTTTGATCCAATCAATTATCTGCGTACTGAGTCACTGGGATGAGTCGCTGAGTCTCAACTACAACCGATTATTTTTACATTCAACTGTCAAACGTCGAGCTTTCAACAACATCTTGTCACCTTCCAAAGTGCTTAAAGGCCGTTTTATGCTTCTGCGTCAAATCAATGGATCTTGTGCGTTTAGCCGTATGAAAGTTGATTCCCCGCTTCATTTCTCTACTCGTTTTCTCCCAAAAATAGAGTCCGATACACATGACTTTTAAGTTCTACCTGCGCTATAGTGTCCTGCTGCTTTATCAGGCTCCAACGCTGGGAGTGTCACACACTGTCTTGACATTTTATTTTCACGTTTGTGCTTTTAGACACATTTATATGTTACTTCCACTTGCGCTCCCTTTTGGTTTTACAAGCTATCTTCCTATTAAGCCGTTAACTTTACGTTTTGTTACGTTTCCCGGGGGAAACGTGTCAATGGGCACAACAGCAGACCGGTTTGAGTCGCTGACCCAGTCTAAGATGAGCGTAGGGATTCAGGGGTCTGGAATCGGGCGAATAACGACCCCGTTTAGTCATTTCCTCTGTTGTGACACCGAGCTTTGCAAAAAAAAAAAAAACATACTCACATCACTGATGTGGCGCAGGAGCTCCGAGCCGATGCCCAGTCCTGGGGAGACACGAGAGACGACTCGTTAATAAAGAAGCGGCTCATTAAAAGGGGGCCTGGACCAGAGGAGTTGTGGGTTTCTCACCTCTGTACTGATCCATCACGTAGAACTCCTCCAGGTAGAGCTGCTTGCCGACCCAGGGGTCATAGGTGAAGTAGTACATGACGAACCCGACCACCTTCGGAGCTGCAGAGACACGGCGAGGACAGGGTTGAGTGGCCTGCAGCTACGTGTACTATTATATGATTTAAATCCATTTTTATCATTTATGAAGACAACACTGATCCACGTTCTTCATTTTAGATTCTAAGCAACTAATCGTTTAAGCGAGAAATGAAAATGAGAAATGTAAATCATCGTTAGTGTCCGCCCGACCACCATACCTCACCTAGAACTGGTTTCTAACCCCTCCCCCTCTTCTTTAGACTACTTCTTGTGCGGCTTCGGTGTGAATTTCCCTTCTGGACAAAGTTGTTTCAATAACTGAGAATATGCTCAAAGTAGAAAGTAACACAAATACACAAATCGGTTTTTTTGCTCGCCTCGTGTTTTAAGAACATCGGTTTGTTAATACTGAGCAGAGTTGTGAAGTAAAAGAATAATCGTCCGACTTTTAACAAAGATCTGTAATGGGAATAAATATGTAACATTTTAACCATTTAACATGTAGTCTCATGTAGTCTCATTGAGATCTGGATCTCTTTTTCCAGAGAGACTTGGGGGGAAAAAAAACTACAATCGTAGATACACACAAACTTACATTTGTTATACCACTGGAACATGCAGTATTAGTAATAAAAAAGAAGCGGCTAAGTTTTCTTCCCGTCAAAATTGAAAATCAACACTTTTGAGGCTTTTAAATCAACATTTTTAATTTTGATTTTAAATTTGTTACTTTTTTTTTAACACTTGATGCTTGTTTGTCACTTTTTTGACGTTTAACACTACGTAACACTAACTTATTAACTTTAGTTTTACAGTTATTTTTGTAATTTATGGTCAATAAACTTTATTTATAGGAAATTCTACCTAATGTTTGAGTTAGAAAAGCAGAAATTAGGAATTATTGAGACTAAAATTAAAGGAATGGATGTTGATGATAATCACAGACTGGAATATGTCAACTTTTACTCAACACTATTTCAACAACACTTCCATTTGTTTTATAATGCTATAAAATAGAATAAGACCCAAAATTAATGAAAGTAGAGATTTGTACTTGGCAAAGAGCGTTGGGATCAATCATGTTATTTTGGGGAATTAAAAACCACATTGATATAGGACAACGGGTCAATTTGACCCGAGGGTTAAGAAAACCCTCCTCAGGTGTGTCTGTAAAAGCATAAGTCCAACCCTTTAAACTGTTAAGAGATCAGAGAATGGAGCGTCACACATTTCACATGAAGCACGTAAACACCAGACCAGAATCTGAGCTTGCTCCCAGGGCAGAGGGAGCTCCTGCAGCCGGGCGTCTCGCCCCAACGGGCTCCAGTTTCTGTGTTCATCTGAAGTTGATTTTACAACAACAGGAAGCAGTGCACGCTGCATTGTGTTTAGGTTAACGCCGCCGGTCTGTGCAGATGGAGGAAGCGACACCGCCGTGCCATCCCACTCAGGGTTATTCTGGGAGGTAACGTTAGAGAAATGGTGACGTCCGCTTGGTAAATGTGAATATCTTCTAGTTGCTTCTCTCCTCTGAGACAGGAAACTGAAGGTCTTTGAGTTGTGGACAAAACAAGACATTTGAGGACGCCCTCGCTGGCTTTTTGGGAAACACTGATCATCATTTATCACCAATTTCTGACATTTAAGAGACTGAACAACTAATCCATTAACCAATAACTGTTTGTTGCAGCCGTAGAAACATACAGAATGATATCCGGATATTATGCAAGTACTACATATGCCTCTTTAAATAACACCTGTAACATCCTTAGTTTAGCTTATCTTTCTAATAATATCAGTGGTTTTGATTATTTTCATATATTTCATCAACAAAGGTGCGCCCTCTAGCTCACCCAGGAGTTGAGGGTTCAAATCCGACCTGGGGCCCTTTGCTGCGTGTTACCCCCTCTTATTATTTACTATTTACTCCTCATTCTCATCTCTAACTTATTTATTCATCCTTCCCTATTCCAGAGCTGTTCTCATTGTAATGTAATAACGTAATACAATTTATTCCAGCATCCTTTGCACTATGCTCCACATTTAAATAATAACTATCACAGTTCACTCCTGCAAACTGCACTCTTCATTGCACTATTGCCTCTATACTGTTTCTGTTTAGAGTGTGTATATATTAGTGTGTATGTATTAGTGTGTATGTATTAGTGTGTATATATTGTTTGGTTGTATGTATGTGTAAGCAACGATGTTCCAAAGAGAAATCCCTCGTATGTGTCTGCCTCGTATCTGATTTCTATCCACGGTGACTATCAAAAGGGAAAAGCCCCAAAACATTTCATCAAGAAAATACTCTACACACTTATTGACTATGAAAATAAGAGTTAGTTGCCGCCCTAAACTCAGCTTCTTTTCTTTATTACATTTAACTGCACGTTCCAGTTTCATTTTGTGCCCTTTATCACACATTGAATTAAAATGGTTAAGTCAAGAAAACTCAAACGTCACTAAGACCTACCAACTATAATTCATCAACATGTCAGTGATGTAACGTGGTGATGGGTTACTTGTTCAACATTTCCTAGTGAGGTAACTCCTGAGTGTACATTTTGTTTTTTGAGAGAAGGGGGGGGGGAAGTGCTGGCTCTTACCGTCACTGCTGGTCTCTCCTTGGATTTCAGCGATGATGCAATGGTAAAACGGGGTGTCACCAAACCCGTCCTCAAGGAGTTCTGCAGGGAAATAAAACCTTTCAGCACCGGACAAGGAATTCTTTACATTACGAGTATGTAGATTGATGGATTCTCTGCGGACGAAAGACGCTCTGGCGCGTCCAATCAATGACTGACAAAACGCCTAGTCCAAAAGCAAGATTACAAAATGTCATTACAGACATTTATCTGCCAATTTGATCATATATATATATAACATAAAATAAGACCTTTTGGAAGAGTCATTTCAGGCACCGAAACACATCATAGGTTAAGGTTTGTTGGAGATTGGCTGACACATAATGCCATATAGCTCGTAACTGGCACACTCCCC
>NC_045754.1:3661786-3668220 GCF_008692095.1 Etheostoma spectabile
CCCTTATTATGCAATAATACAGCACTCCTGATTGATGGGAGGACAATAACAGAACCACAATGGGAACAGAGAGGGAGGGGGGGTGGGGTCAATATCTTAAAGACTTTAGCGAGACTGGCTTGTTACCTTTTTCCGACCTACAAAAACGCACTCGGTCTACCACGTTCCTCATTTCCTTTTCCCTTCAGTCAATATCGGCCCTTAAGGCACACGGTGTTCCCTGGAAGTGTCTGTTGCACATCCATCTTATTAGGAAATGACTCACTATGCAGCCAAAAAGCTGTGGTACGGTGTCTAGGCTTCATCAGTTTTTGGTAATATCTGGCCCTTCCTGTTGAGAAGGTCTGGGGACGGTCCAGACCTGAGCAACAATCTGGACCGGCATGAGGTCTGGTCTAACGTCCCAGAGGTATCACGTAGCAGATTGACTCCAATTTCATTCATATGACATATCTCACCCCCGTGAACACGCATCACATTAAAGTAATTAAACTGTAACTGGTGTGCCGTCTCGGCCAGGTCTCCCTCGGAAAAGAGATTTCAATCTCAAGGGACTTCCTGGTTAAAAAAGTGGCCTTTCTGCCCACTGAAGGCTCGGGGCAGTTATCTTCACGTGTTCTGGGAGTGCAACATCTGCCCTGATTAATGCTGCTGTCCCGGTTCCTGTCGAGGCTTTGATTCTGAACGGCCCTTCAGCTCTCTAAAAGCTATAAAACGTGCTCTATTTGCTGGACTCACGGCTGCTAAGACGATGATTGCAACCCGTTGGAAACCGCCCCATGATGGGTCTGTTCTAACATGGACCCTTTCCTTTTTGGATGTTGTATATTTGGAACAGCTCGCGTGAATGGAGCGCCAGAAAAAACCCTGAACACTTGGTCCAACAGTGCTGACCCGATGCTGCTGTTGTTGTTGTTGTTGTGGTTGTGGTTGTGGTTGTTGTTGTTTCCCTCCTTCCCATCTCTCCTCTGTGTGTTTCTTTATTTTTATGTTGTATTGGTCCTGAGATACGTTCTCATATCTCAGCATATTATTGTTAATCTTAAAAGAAAACTATTTGGTCTTAAAAAAACATTTGATTTGAATACACACAGGGGTCGGTTTTATGGAGAAAAAAAAAAAGAAAAAAAAGGTAAATTTAAGAATATATGTGAAAAGAAACTCACCTTTTTCAGTCAGTGTCACCTGGTGCTCCATCTCTTCGTATTTGGCGAGCTCCTGGGAACAAAAAAAGCAAGAAACATCGTCGCTTTAGCACCGAAAAAGACTGGTTGAAATAAAACGGAAGCCGTCACAAATATGTATGTGAGATTTTAAAACATCAGAGCCAACCGTCATTATGTGACATGAATACATGACAAACAGCCCTGTGAAATAGCTTTTGAGTGAAGTGTAACACCGTGTACCCAGAGGGACAGTAGTACACTCCCAGTGCTTCCTGGTGAACAAACCACAGAATGACAGCCCTGTTATTTAATCTTCATTTTAATATGTATACGCAGTGTTATCTAGCTTTCACTAACTGCTTAGTTACGGATGCTTAAAAAAAAAAAAAAAAAAAAAAAAAAAAAAAAGGTTGATTTATAGTTGTTAAGCCACACAACCCAAAGTCATATCCGCATACAGCTACTCCTCAGTCGACATATATGCACATACCGATAGATATATATATAATAATATATAAATAGATATATATCGGCCCGGTTGATTTACCAATCCCACTCCAATTGACAAGACATTTCCTTTTAATAACTGAGTATTCTTTACAGGTCATTTATAGACGACAAAAATGCAAACAAGTGCCCCTGCTTCGATTATTGATAATGTCCTGCTTTTCTCTTGTTCAGACAATTTTAATTGAATGTATTTGCGTTTGGACTCTTGGTTGAATTTAACAAAGGATTTATAAAAACAAAAAGGAGTCATCTGTAGTGTAAAGGGTATTTAACCCTTGTGTGATATTCGGGTCAAATTGACCCCTTTTCAATTTTTTTTTAAAAGCCAATATTCGGTAATAGATTAATGAGTATTGTATTGTATTTTTAAACCACAAATAAGACCCGGGTCATTATGATCCGAGGGGCACGAGAGGGTCCCGAAAGTTAGGACAACACGAGGCTTAAATACTGTGATAGTATTGAGTAGTTACGGTTTTAATTTTAGGTGCGTTACTCGTGTAAGGTCAGCAGTTATACAACGGTTATAACGGTTCGTTAGCATCAACCTTGGTAAGAACGTAAGCTGAAGGTAAGACTGACCATATTTGGAGAACCGGCACTTAGACCGGATGTGACTAGTCTGGCTGTTGCCGCTACACAAAGGCCACCGACACGCTAATCTCCACCGGACGTTTATCACCGACCGTTGGTCACCAACAGACGGGCGATTCGTCATTTAAACGCCGTCGCGTGACTCCAACTGTCGTGTTACAAACATAACGGTTACCGGAGATAACGTAATTTTTAACGACCGCAGTTGTGGTTCTCGGCCTACCTTCACCAGTCGTAATATATCAGACACGTCCCGGGGTTCAGCCTTTCGTAATTTATACTCCATTTTCTTCTTTTACTCTTTTTTCCTCTCGTTAGAAGTCCTCTGTATGTGAAGTGAAAGATTAGAAGTTTCTTCATTCGCTTCAGAGTGGCCTTTTCCCCACAGTCAGCCTCTGGTCCGGACGCGTTTGTTGAGACAAGATCATCCAGTAGATATCACCCTCGGCTGGGTCGCTGCCGTTCATCTGAAGCCTCCTTTGTTTACCTCGCGCTACTTATACCCGGTTCGTGCTGGAATGCGGTTGGTTCCTTTCACCGGCTCTCGGATTTCTGACGAATCAGCGGCTCCCTGGCTGACCTTCTTTTCTTTAGCCAATCAGGGCTAACTTCCACGTCTGTTTTCCTTCTGTCACATTGATGGGCGTGGCTTCATCTGGCAAACGTTACGTCCAAAACAACATATGTAACCCCGAATTTCAATGGTTTTTAAGGTGAATTCAAGGAATACATAGAGTATCTGAAACTTATAGACACTAAAAAAAAAAGCAACAAAACGGACATATTGTACAGGGAACTTTTGGAAGAGTGATGTGTTTTGTTTTGTCTCTTAATGTAATTTTAAATATAAATCCATCTCCTTCTACATACATGTTTTGTTATTAACCCTCATGGTGTGCACCTTGTTGTACTCAGTGTCCCCCCCCTCATGTTGTCTGCCTCATGTGTTCTTCATGTTGTCCTCATGTTGTCATCATTGGTGTACTCATGTTGTATTCATGTTGTCTTCATGTTGTCCTCATGTTGTCTTCAGTGGTCTTCATGTTGTCCCATGTTGTCCTCATGTTGTCCCCATGTTGTCCCCATGTTGTCCCATGTTGTCCTCATGTTGTCCCCATGTTGTCCTTCATGTTGCCCCATTTGTTGTCCCCATGTTGTCTTCATGTTGTCCCCATGTTGCCCTCATGTTGTCCATGTGTCCCATGTGCCCTCATGTTGTCCCCATGTTGCCCCTCATGTTGCCCTCATGTGTCCCATGTGTCTTCATGTGTTCCTCATGTTGTCTCATGTTTGTCCTCCTGTTGTCCCATGTTGTCCCCATGTTGTCTCATGTTGTCTTCATGTGTTCCCATGTTGCCCTCATGTTGTCCATGTGTCTCATGTTGTCCCATGTTGCTTCATGTGTCCCATGTTGCCTCATGTTGTCACCATGTTGCCCTCATGGGCCTCATGTTGTCCCATGTGTCTCAGTTGTTCATGTTGCCCATGTTGCCCCCATGTTGTCTTCAGTTGGTCCCCATGTTGCCCATGTTGCCCTCATGTTGTCCCCATGTTGTCCCCATTTGTCTTCATGTTGTCCTCATGTTGTACTCCTGTTGTCCCCATGTGCCTCATGTTGTCCTCATGTTGTCCCCATGTTGTCCTCATGTTGTCCCAAGTTGTCCTCATGTTGTCCTATATCAATGTTCTTTTTAACTCCCCAAAATAACATGATTGATTCCACCCAACGCTCTTTGCCAAGTACAAATCTCTGTAATCGCTGTGTAGTGGTGGTAAACATGCACTTAAAGTGGTACTCCAACAGCCATGCAGACCCAGGGGTCTGACCCCTAACCCATGACCCCATGACCCCTGGGTCTGAGCAGCAGCAGGCTGCAGACCCAGGGGTCTGACCCCTGACCCCTGACCCATGACCCCTGGGTCTGAGAAACTGCAGCCTGCTGCTGATCAGACCCGGGTTGCAGGTCCTGTGGCTCTTTGTGGCTTTGAAAAGTAAAATATATGGAAATGAATAACAGTTCTTTTTTTTAACATTTAAGGTTTTTCTTTATCGTTGCTAAAGGTCTAAAGTGATGCTTCCATTCCCCATTCAGGCTGCACAACATGTCAGAGAGAACCAGAGGATAGCGATTTTGGAACTGCTGCAGACAGGAGGTACTTTTATAGGTAGCCTATTATCCTCGTTAGTGGTAACAGTCAATCTTGCAAACCGTTTAAGACATCTTTTCAAAACGCCGCCACCCTGAACGTCGCACAAACACCCACCTGGATTGACAGCACACCTTCACTCCTCACAGCTTCTCATGTGCTTATCAATCCCGCTTTGGATTGAAACCAAATGTCATGTCCCTGAACAAATGGATCTTTGCAGGGTAATGTACTGGAGAAAACAAAGGAATAAACGTAGGATGTGGAATAAACAGTACGGGGGTAGACGTGAACATGCTAATATGTGTAAAACATGAATGTGTGCATCCTTTGCAGTGGGCACAAGTACAAGTATGGCATTAGTTAAATCATTACAGAGAATAAACGGAAATAGGTTGGTCACTTCTTTTATTTGATCATAAATCATATCTGTGGAGCCTCCTTTAGGGAACTTCTTTGACGTGACAGAATTAAATATTTTCACTGACTATGTGGACTCTGATCCACAAGCAAGGAAGCCTTTATTTACTTTTGATACACCAAACTATATATTTTCATAATGTGTATACAAACCCTCTATCTTTCTACTACTTTATATATAATATATATAATATATATAGTTGCACTCAGGACTGTGCACCACATTCCACCCTCTCTTTTTTCTGCACTACTTATATTTTATATTTTCATTTTTTCTTTTTTTCTTTTTTTCTTTTTCTATTTTTTTATTTTTCTATTTTTTCTATTTTATTTTTTCTATTTTTTCTATTTTCTATTTTAGTATTTCTTGTCAAGACTGTAAAGGGGTTGCTTAAATCTCGTTGCACAGGTACTGCACTTGTGTATAATGACAATAAAGGCTTTCTATTCTAATCTATTTATATACGTATATTTATTTTTATTATGTAGCCTACATGTACTATCAGTTTATTTTTGGTTATTTATGTTTTTATTTTTTTGTATATATAGCCTTGCTGTATGCTGTATTACTTGTAGAAATGATATTGTACTGAGAGAAAGGTAACGAGAACAGGCTGACGTGCTGCACCGTCTCGTACGTAGCGTATTGCGTCATCACGCAACGGGCGTGGCCGAACACCAACACGGAAGTCACTCCTGTGGTCCTGACTTGCCTGGCACCTTGGCACCGTAGTACCCTCAAGAGGAGAATCTGGGATTCTTTGTCCCCTCTTACCCAGCTCACCGGCTTCATTTGGACATTTACTTGACATCCGGGACACTACAATGCTCGCACCGAGGTCAGTGGGATTAAAAACGTGTCTCGAAGTTCTGTTGGTGATGCTACTCCCTGGACATGCTAACATGTTAGCATGTCCAAACGCCAGCCAATTAACGTTAGGAGAGCTAAGGAAACTACTTGTGTCAATGATGGGTTTGTGTATTGCTGTGGCTTATTAAGATTAAATATGAAGGAATAGGCTCCACGTGGGGATAGTTACCAGGCCCAAACAGGGTGGGGACACGTTGTAGACATGAAGGGTGTGTCATGTTCATGACACTTTGTTTACAATAGGTATGTGAGTAACATTTTCAACATGGTTAAATGTTAAAACTAGTTGCTCAGATAGAAAGAGCTGGAAAAATCCTTTAAAATGACCCCAAGACCATGTTTACGGGTTCAAGAGTAACAAAATAAAGGCCATTTGAAACTAGGAAGTCGTCACTTTGTTTGGTCCCTTGTTTTTCCATTAAAATTAAAACAAAATTTAGCTATAATAACTTTTTTAATTATTGAGATATTTATCTGATTTTTTTTTTTAGGATAAGCTTTTGGCCATATCCTCTACATAGTCTACATATGAAAAGTCAGATACGCCATGATGTATAAAAATAAAAACAACCACTTAATTACACCGAATAATAATCTTTATTCAGACAGCGCTTCTAAAAAACAGGTTACAGAGATTTAAAACTATCGCAAGTACAACAGTGTACCTGTACCGCCTCAGGTAAAGGTTAGGTCAACCTTGTCCCAATGGGAAATTTGTTTTGAAA
>NC_045754.1:3668230-3668338 GCF_008692095.1 Etheostoma spectabile
CTGCAGCACCAAACATATAAAACAACACAAAAAAATAAAAATAAACTGTAAAGTAATTGCCATCACACCACTCTATACACTAGAAAGTGATTAACATCACACCACTAA
>NC_045754.1:3668348-3671594 GCF_008692095.1 Etheostoma spectabile
CCCTCCAGAAACACTTCAGTAACTATTTATTTATTTAAATCTTTATATAAAGTGTTGTAAATAACAACACTTTATATAAAGAATGAAACCAAGGGGGTGCTACTGTGGTCTACGGAAGCTTTTTTTCCGCCAATGTAAGTCAATGAGAAATGTTCTCAGACAAAAGTATCTCCAAAATAATGACTTGGTTTCTCAGATATCTCATTATTTAGAGATACCAAGTCAGACAACGAATCCCCCCTCGCCTCCCGTTAGTTTACTTGTTTTTTGTTTAATTAATTATATGTTATTATTTAATTAATAATTCCGGGATACCTTTGGGGATCATACTACATAGCAGTAGTATGCACAATATTGTTGTTTTACGTAACTTCAGACTACACCAAGTACTTTTAAAAGGTCTGTCCCCAAAGGCATTAATTAGTTTCTCACTTTGGGGAAGAAACTTTCAATGTCCCCAAACTGCTGTATCTCTAAACCAATGGTGTCAAATATACGGCCAGTGGGCCAGGACCGGCCCGCCAAAGGATCCAATCGGGCCCACTGGATGAATTTAACTTGGAAATCGAGACCCAAGTCTGAAAGATTAAGGGTCTGGCATCGAGTGATGAAAGCGTTAGTGTGCATTTGAAAAACTCCCCGCACGCAATTGGCTAACACTACGACCAATCACAACAACACACAGGTTGACGTATCCAGAGCCTCACATGCTAAGCTACCAGCGGCGCTAATTGGTAGATTACACTATCGTTCGAGATGAACTGCGCCTCGCCTGGAAAGTGGACGAGAGCAGGCGGCAGCAGGGGGGCGGGGGACAGAAAGCTGCGGTAAAGTCGGACAGTTTCCAGCCGTGAGTCCAGCTCCTTAGGCTGGACAGGAAGTGATGAAAACACTGTGGTGCGATTCCGATTTAATAAAATATAACCAGACCCACATACAGCTGGTACACAGTCTCCAGTTGTTTAGTTATGAAAGAGTAGCTGTAAAGTGCTCTACATGCGACTGTTGCTGATTTTAATAACAACACACTGTAGTGATCCGTGATCTGAACGGATTAGTCTCTCTGACTATAAACGTCTCTATCAGCCTCACAACATGTGTTCGGACAGAATAAGTCTTAAATCAGACAAATGCAATTAAAATCCCTCCATTCAAAAACAATAAAAAGTTATAAAAAGTCATCAGTTGTAAACAATCAGATTTTAAATCAGCTGAGAAGCCGGCGTTCCCCAGCATGCTGGGTCCGCCTGGCTCTTGCAGTCGGTGAAAAGCAACTGCGCCGCCTGCGTCTCAGAACTGCGTCCGCTTGCTCTGTGAGATTTCCGTTGCCCACGTGTGCATGACGTCAGAGCAAGTCGGGATCAAGTCGGACACAAATCTAACCGGCATGCAAAGGGCGCCGATCGCGGTGATCGATTTGCGCAGACCTGGCTCATCTCGAACGAGCCAATGTTGTCATCTGTTCAGGCACACCTCTGGCCCCGCCTATATCAGATACAGCGATGTGGTGGTGCGGCTCGCCTCTGGCCCCGCCTACATCAGATACAGCGATGTGATTGGTGCGCTCGCCTCTGTGCCCCGCTACATCAGATACAGCGATGTGATTGGTGCAGCTCACCTCGGCCCCGCTACATCAAACAGCGATGTGGTTGGTGGCGGCCGCCTTGGCCCCGCTACATCAGATACAGCGATGTGATTGTGTGCAGCTCACCTCTGGCCCCGCCTACATAGATACAGCGATTGATTGGTACAGCTCAACCTCTGGCCCGCCTGTATCAGATACAGCGATGTGATTGGTGCAGCTCACTCCTGGCCCCGCCGTATCAGATACAGCGTGTGATTGTGCAGTCACCTCGGCCCCGCCTCATCAGATACAGCGATGTGATGTACAGCTCACCTCTGGCCCCGCCTTATCAGATACAGCGATGTGATGGGGCAGCTCACCTCTGGCCCTACCTAATCAGATACAGCGATGTGATTGGTGCAGCTCGCCTCTGGCCCTACCTACATCAGATACAGCGATGTGATTGGTGCAGCTCGCCTCTGGCCCTACCTACATCAGATACAGCGATGTGATTGGTGCAGCAAAATTTAAGACAATATCTAGTCACATATCACGATATTGATATAAAATCGATATAAATTGCCCAGCCCTACTTTAGATAGATAAAGGGTTCTGAACCAAACACTACCCAATCTGACATGTTTCAGCAGTGATGCGACCCAAAATTGGGGAGAATTTAACAACATTAGCAGCCAAGATGACATCTTTTACTGCTGTTAGCATGTAGCTGCATGCGACAATGTTAAAAAAAACACTCCAGTCCTGCCCACCTGGAGCAGACGACCAATCACAGGCCGGCTAAGTGTTGCGTAACATAAAAAGAAAAGTTGGAAATCTGAACGTTTTAAACTCACAGGGATTTCTCTCAAATAGGTTTACCTCATTATTTGAAGTTTTTGAATTATAACATCGTAGAAAGGGCTGCACAATTAATCAAATTTGACTCAAGATTTTGAGTTCCCACGATCACATTTTTTTTTTTTTTTTTTTTTTTGTCTAGATCAGTGGTTGCCAAACTTTTTCAGCTCAAGACCCAAAAGAGAAATTCGGTGTCTCTCCAGGACCCAAAATTACAAAAACACATTTCCATGAATCATTGTAACATCTACATTTTTTAAACTGTGGACACAAGACGCAACAAACCATGAATTTAAATGTATATGAAGTATATTTTATTCCATTATAAAAGTAAACAAAAACAGAAAAGGTCTCTATTGTCCTTCCTGTGTCTCTGTCCCCTCCCATTGTCCCTCAGCACCAACACCAACGTGTGTTTAAAAAATGCTGACTTGAATTTAATGAGATGCGTGTGTCTGGTTGAAGATATCAACCAGCTGATCTAGTCTAGGTTCGGTTTTTGAAAGTGCCCCATTCTGAGGTCATGCTGAGCCTTTAGTCTGCTCTCTGCCAATTGGCGACCCAATAAAAGGGGTCTGCGACCCATTTTGGGTCCCGACCCTGAGTTCGGGAAACATTGGTCTAGATGTAGACAGTCACAGAGGACAGACGGTCCACACTTCTGACATTTGTCCACAGTTTTAATTTTTTATTAACACAGCTGTCTATTGTTAAGTATGAGGGGCAAACCTGTATGTGTACCAGTGTTTCCTAAATCTGTGAGTAGCGTCCATCACACATTTGAAAAAACTCAAAATCAACAAATAATCGTGAGAATAATCGTG
>NC_045754.1:3671604-3671817 GCF_008692095.1 Etheostoma spectabile
TGATCAAAAATAATCGTGATTATCATTTTGGCCATAACCGTGCAGCCCTAATTGTTGATGCGACAGAAAATACGGAAAAGCCTAATAGTCGACTTTAAATGAAGCTGAGGAACTGAAGTGTCTGCTGACGTTACAAGTTTTACATCATGCTGAGAGTCTGTCTGTCTGTCTGCCTGTCTGTCTGTCTGCCTGTCTGCCTGTCTGCCTGTCTGC
>NC_045754.1:3672272-3680764 GCF_008692095.1 Etheostoma spectabile
TGCCTGCCTGTCTGTCTGCCTGCCTGCCTGTCTGTCTGCCTGCCTGCCTGCCTGTCTGTCTGCCTGATCAGCTGTTGACTGTCGAGCTGCAGGATTAAGTCCAGTTATAATTAGAAGAGGACGGTGCGTGTGGATGAAACTGGACTCCGTGGCTTTAAGGTCGTCTCAGGGTTTGTTGTTGTTGTTGTGTCCTCATGTCCCCATGCTGGCTGCAGGTTCCTGCTGCTGCGGTCAGCTGCGTCCTTCACGGCCAGGTCCTTCTGCGCGGGGGGGGGCGTGTCCAAGCCCGGCAGGGCGCCCGACATGGCAGAAGGTAAGACAGCACCCGAGCATTCTGGGGGATTTGATTTCCAGCCGCCTGGTTTAATCGAGACGTGCTGTCTGGCTGTGCAGGACGTTTTCCTGTTTTGATTTTGGATTCTAGTTTTGGCCGACTGGCCTGTGACTCCATCCCCACATTTCAGATTTTATCAACGGTTCGAATGGAAAATAACATAAAAGGCAATTGAGTCTGATTATCAGGCACAGAAATGACTACATTTACTTTTAGAGACGAGTGTGTTCGTCCAAGTTAAAATAGGCAGCTTCGTTGATCCATAGTCATTTTGCCTCGGGCTGCAACGAACGATCATTATCATCTGTTGATTTATTTATCGATTAATCGATTTGTTGCACGGTCGATAAAATGTTAAAAAAGGTTTTTTTATCCCTCGTGTTGTCCTCGGGTCAAATTGACCCGTTTCTAAGTGATTTATATCAGAAATGTGGATTTCTTTCAACCAAATTGCCCTAAAATAACATGGATGATTCCATGCAACGTTCTTCAGGTTAAATCAATGATTACTGTCATTGAATTTTTTGGGGTGTTTTATTTAGTCTTTTAGCATTTTAATTATTTTGTTTAATGGTTTCCAAACAGGATCCGGACTAAACTTTGACATTCTTACCATGCTGAGATCACTCCACAGTGCCTCGTATCTAACGATTAGCCAACTAATTCAGATCTGCCTGTAACTACAAATGTATGTATAATTTGATATGAATGTTTGTTGACCATGAATTCCAAGATAAAGTGTAAAACCTGTATAAACCAGCTCAGTATTTAAAAAAACAAAAAAAGCACCAATAGCTGGAAAAAATCGGTGACAATCATATGCAGCACTAGTGATCCAATATCGGAAAAGCAAAAAAAAAAAGGTTCATTTTCAATTTTGACCTGGAAGGACAAGTTCATAACGAAAGTCCATTCATAACGGGAAGACAACACAAGGGTTAAAAGTCATCAGTGTTCCTAAAAGCCCAAAACAACGTCCTCAAATGTCTGAGTTGTCTCTACAGTTTAAAGACGCTACAATCCATGACCGAAAGTGTGGATGCCCCAACACTTATATCTTAATTTATTAAAAGCCATCTCCTATGTGCTATGGGCGACATATTCCTACATAAGACAGAAATGTCTGCCAAAATGGCAACAACTTTGGGTATTTCACGTGAGAAATTTCTATAGTTTTAGTTTCCACCCTGGCTCCTGGCACTGGTTTGATGTGGGCGGTGATGTCACATACGTCTGTGTGCCAATCAGAAAGGAGCAATATTCATTTAAAATGAGATTACTCAGCCACGTTGTACTGATGAAGCGGATAAGTCGTGTTTTGTCAACAACTCCGAGATATTCTGTTTACTGTCACAGAGGAGAGAAGAAACGAGCTGGAATCCGGGGCTGTCCTCGACTAAAGAACTTCCCAGTTGACTGACACTCACGTGATTTTGTCGACTAATCGATGAGTGGATTTAATCAACAGAGCGGTGGCTTTGAGAAGTGGTTAAGACTAGAAAAGCACGATATAAATGTAGTTAATTAAACCATCTGTAAAACTGAGTTTCTACACAATTAATCCTGCAAAAGCATCACTTTAAATGTTGTGCTCTCCAGAAATGTGCTCATGAGTTTCATGGAAATGAGTAATTTAGCATGAATAAGCATAAAAAATGACGTATCATCTAAAGAAATCTTAGTTTACTAAGACCAAAACCACAGATTAGTCAACTAATCGACTAAGAGAGATCAGCCCTACTGGAATCACAGAAGGTGTATTAAAAAAATGACTCAAACTGAGTAATAAATTGTCAAAATATTTTGCGATTAATTGTATTAGTTGACAACTAATCGAATAATCTTTGCAGCTCTGATTTTGCTGTTGCAGCCTTTCGCGTGCCAGGATGTTGGAGGGTCACTTTACTGGACTCTGATGCTATTTCTTGTCAGCATATGGGAGTTAGATGTTGATGCAACACCTGGATGGAGGCTGTGAAAGTGCCCTCAACGCTCTTCTCACAGTCTGTTAAGGTTATTGCTCAATGATCTCGCCACATTTTCCGGTGCCAGGCTGATTTATTTACCCAATAAACTTCTGCCTCATGTTTTGGGGACGTTCAGATAGGTATGCAGTGATCCAGTACCCGGACACATACATTCAGACAGTGGTTGGGGGGGGGGGGGGGGGGGGGGGGGGGGGGGGGGGGGGGTTGGAGTTAACCTTGGCCTCATGTTACCTCACATAAAAAAAATAAGGAAGTGATCTCCACACAGTGAGGTAAACAGATTTTAAAGTTGGGGATATTTGAAGGAACTGCTAACAGAACGGTGCTCGGTACTAAAAGACATCTAGGTACCAAATTCCTATAAATGAGGTTTATTGAGCATAAATTCCAAAAATAACTGTAAAACTGAAGTTAATAGTGTTGAAAACGTCAAAAGGGTGACAAACATTGAAAAAAAGCGTCAAAAGTGTTTTAAAAAAAGGGACAAAACGTAAGAAAAAGTTAAAAACATCCATAAAAAGTGTCAACAAAAGTGTTAATTTTCAATTTTGACGGGAAAAGACAACACGAGGGTTAATTAAGACAATATTTACAACACATTTAGACATGTTTCTGAGTATAAAAGTGCTGCAAAAATTTTTTTCCCCACCAAATCAATCAGCCCTAGTTCAAACCTTTGATTTAGACGTCCAAAAAGAAAAGAGTTGTCAGCAGAAGTGACCTCCCTGCTGAAGTCGGGACAGCAGAGAGCTGAAAACACACGAGACATGCCGTGCAAGCACACGCTGATCCCTCGTTTACTAAAAACAACCCCTGTGAGCGATAAGCACAGCGGCTCGGCTGGCTGCTTGTTTTGGGAGCGAGGGGGGGGGGGTTGAAGTGTTTGACATCTCTCGCTCCTGTGGAGGTGGAAGCTCTTCAGCGTCTGTCTAGACCAGTGGTTCCCAAACGTTTTCAGCTCAAGACCCAAAAGAGAAATTCGGCGTCTCCCCCGGGACCCAGATTTACAAAAATACATTTCCATGAATCATTGTAACATGTAATTTTAAACTGTGGACACAAGACGCAACAAACCATGAATTTAAATGTATATGAAGTATATTTATTCCATTATAAAAGTAAACAAAAACAGAAAAGGTCTCTATTCTCCTTTCTGGGTCTCACCCCTTTCTCAACTCATGTTCTCATCTCCTCCTAGGATGAGAGAGAGAGAGAGAGAGAGAGAGAGAGAGAGAGAGAGAGAGAGACAGCGAGAGAGAGAAGACCCCCCCCCCCCCCACAGCATCTGAGCTGAACAGACCAGAGTAGCAAAAAAGAACGCTCATTAACATGAGATTGATTTGCATTTTACTCTGGCGACCCAATAAAACGGGTCTGCGACCCATTTCGGGTCCCGACCCTAAGTTCGGGAAACATTGGTCTAAAGCAGTGGTTCCCAAACTTTTTCAGCTCAAGACCCAAAAGAGAAATTCGGCGTCTCCCCCGGGACCCAGATGTACAAAAATACACCATGAATCATTGTAACATCTACATTTACATGTATATGAAGTGTATTTATTCCATTATAAAAGTAAACAAAAACAGAAAAGGTCTCTATTCTCCTTTCTGGGTCTCACCCCTTTCTCAGCTCATGCTCTCACCCCCCCCCCCCCCCCCCTCCCATCGTCCCTCAGGACCAACACCAACATGTGTTTAAATAACGCTGACTTGAATTTAATGAGATGCGTGTGTCTGGTTGAAGACATCAACCAGCTGATCTAGTCTAGGTTCGGTTTTTGAAAGGGTCATTCTGAGGTCATGCTGAGGTCATGCTGAGGTCATGCTGAGCCTTTAGTCTGCTCTCAGCCAATTGGCGACCCAATAAAACGGGTCTGCGACCCATTTTGGGTCCCGACCCTAAGTCTGGGAAACATTGGTCTAAAGAAAGTAAACGTACCACGTTGATATGCCTGTGTGAAATCCTCCTCATGCTGACGTCCATCCAGTCTCATCCTGCACCTTTTTTTTAAAAATAATTTTTGTCTCTCCACAGGAAATCCCCTTTTACACGTGTCCAACGGTGTGTGTTGGTAACTCGAGACAAGTCATTTCTACCCATCTAAACCACACTTCTCTTCTAATTTGCGTGATAATTCCTCCTGCATGGCTCTGAACCGACCGACCGAACATCCGCCGTCTTTCTGTACTCGTTTCGTGCACAGCAGCTCGTTCCTGTGCACCTGTAAACCTCCTCCTGCAGCATTCGATGCTGGCATCTCATAACCTTCTTCTTCTTCTTCTTCTTCTTCTTCTTCGCCGCTCTGTTGCACGGAGCTTCAATTTTCTGTTTCAGCTGGTGCCCACATGAATGTTTTATTTTTTCCTCTTTGTTGTTTGATACTGTCTCTCTGTTTGGGGCCTGGATAAGCCAGAATTACAGACGTTTTCCAGTTTTAATTCTTCATCAGATCACCAGGGCTGTCCTCATATGAAGAAAACGTTAGTCTCCTTATGCCTACTGGGTCTATTATACACTAGAAGACTCTGAAAAGACTCAAATTTGACGTTATCTCACATCTGAAGACAATCTGTCATCATGCGTCTGGGTTTTAGGTCACAGACGTTAGGTTTTTACTACCTAGACTTCAAAGTCACGACGATATAAAACGTGTTTGAATATGTTGGAACGTCAAGATGTGAAAAAGACTTAAGACGGCTCGGACTGAGTTTTACGACCGCCTCGGTGTAAGGTCCGTGTAACACTCGCGATTTATCGACCAATAGATTTTTTGGGTAAATGCACCAAGTCTAAAGTTAAATGGATTTTCAAAAACTGAGTTTCTCCACAAAGACTCGAGCAAAAGCACCACTTTAAATCTTGTGTTTACCTGAGATGTGCTCATAAGTTTCTAGGAAATAAATCATTAATCGACTCCAGAAATCTTAGTCGACTAAGACCCAAACGACCAGTTGGTCGACTAAAAGACGCGGCGGCCCTGCAGATCCCTCTACTTTTGTAAGAGAGACTTTTGAAATTGAGGTATACGTTGTGTCATGGACAGTGGCTTGAGAAAGTTTACCCCCTCAGGATAAAGGTGATTTAAAAATGGGAATAAAAAACCTCTTTAGGAAATTGATCTTAATGCCTTAATTCAAAAAAATTAGGAAAATTCAACCTTTTAAGGTTAAGGACACCTGTATTTTAACATAGGGGGGTGTATCCTTATGCCCCCTGTATTTTAACATAGGGGGGTGTATCCTTATGCCCCTGTATTTTAACATAGGGGGTGTATACTTATCCCCTGTATTTAACATAGGGGGTTTTATCCTTAGCCCCTGTATTTTAACATAGGGGGTGTATACTTATGCCCCTGTATTTAACAAGGGGGGTTATACTTATGCCCCCTGTACTTTAACATAGGGGGGTGTATACTTATGCCCCCTGTATTTTAACATAGGGGGTGTATACTTATGCCCCCTGTACTTTAACATAGGGGGGTGTATACTTATGAAATTCAATGTACACATTTATATTGTGATGTGTATACTCTCATTAATGTATATTTTTACAATATAATTTCTGTTTAATCCCAAAAAATAAAAATATAACTATAATGAGAAAGGCCTTATGGACTGGAATTGTCTACAGTGTATGACATCACAGCATTCTAGAACACATCAAAAGAACTAACGGCCAATCAGCTGTGAGTTCATGATGACGTCATGAGTGAGGTCACAGAACGTCCCTAGAGGAGTCTATAAATAGAAGGAGAATAGTCTTTAAGTTCAGCTGGACAGCTCTGGAGATCGGAGCTGAGCTGGTCGGAGCCCCCGCCCCGGCTGCTGGAGGACCGCCGCCTCGGCAGATCAGTGAGGCCTCCCTGACCGAGAACGCCGCCCCCCAGCAGCCCCAACACAGGGCCAGACCAGCTCCCCTCCGATCCAGAGCCAACAGCCCTAGGGACCAGGGTTAATGGTCCAGATAGGGATTAGGGATTAGGAACCAGGGTTAGTAGTTTAGATAGGGATTAGGAACCAGGGTTAGTGGTTTAGAAACCCCTTACCCTGGGTTAGTTGTGTAGAAAGGTGGGTGGGCCAAACCACCAAACCAATTAACACCAAAAAAAAATCAACATGTATTTTAACATAGGAGGGTGTATACTTATGCCCCCTGTATTTTAACATAGGGGGGTGTATCCTTATGCCCCTGTATTTTAACATAGGGGGGTGTATACTTATGCCCCTGTATTTTAATAGGGGGGTGTACCCTTATGCCCCTGTATTAACATAGGGGGTGATACTTATGCCCCTGTATTTTAACATAGGGGGGTGTATCCTTATGCCCCTGTATTTTAACATAGGGGGTGTATACTTATCCCCTGTATTTTACATAGGGGGTGTATACTTATGCCCCTGTATTTTAACATAGGGCGGTGTATACTTATGCCCCTGTATTTTAACATAGGGCGGTGTATACTTATGCCTATACTTATGCCTCTAATCATTAAGATCAATTTCCAAAAGATGTGTTTTTTTTTTTTATTCCTCTTTTTAATAACTTTATCCTGGGTGTGTAAACGTTCTACAGCCACTGTAACAGTGAAAACAACTGAGCTGGTTTCCCACAAGGCTCCAGCTGTAAAAACAAGAGTGTAACAGCCTCTTTGTGTCTAACAGAGACAGTATGAAACATATAGCCTTGAACACTTGGTGCAAACACTGCAGTGCACACACACACACACACACGCACACACACACACATTGACATAGACATAGACACAAGAGCTGATTGTTTTTCTGTGTTTTTCAGTGCGAAACAGGCTGAGAGAAATCGTGGGAGCTTCCACTAACTGGAGGTACTGGACCATCTGTGTCAAAGCACCGAGAAAACTAAATAATATTTGTGCGGTTTTGTTTCCCCAAGGTTGTTTTCCATCGAGTCTGATAACTTTAAACGCTGGGTATTGTGTCAAATCCTTCAGTTCTGCTGCCAGAAACCTGCATGTATTTTTTCTCCAATAAAATCCTGACTGTGAGTCAGTGGGTTTTTTAAAAAATTTCCTTTACAATCAAACAGTACAGCAACTGTTCAGAGACACAATATAGTGAATCAGTGCGTGGATTTCAGCATCACCTTAATATCCACTCACAGTTTGCAGGGATAAGTGACATTCCTCCAGCAACACAAAACAAAAACTACACCAAAAAGCACAGAGAAATATAGAAAGACACAGAATATAGAATATATATAACGTAGAAGATGTAGAAACTTTTGCAGAAGTCATTTTTTTTGCTTTCTCTTATTTTGAAAGTGCAAATGATGGAAATATAAAATCTAACTTTTTGTGACATTGTACGCAAATGTCTAATCTGTCATTTGATGCCTTTTTGGAGATTTTTCCCTCTTTTCTTGGCTTCTTTATGCACATTAATACACATTTTTTACCCGGGGGGCCCAAACTTTCGAACCCCACTGTAGAAGAAAGACTCTCAGTGATGATGCCTCACTATTTTCTTCTACATCTTCTAACCCCAATACAGTGTGTGCATTAAAAGTTAAATTGTAGAGTATTCAACCTATTGTTTCCTCTAAGAGTTTAGAGCCAGTAGCCATACAGAGATCAAGTTCTAAATGTTTAAAAATGTAAGATGATTGTAAATGTTCTTTATTAAATGTTTAGTTTGTACTAAACAAGATGGTTCTAATAGCAGTTATGTTTACATGTTTTTCCAATATCCTAACAGTTTTAGACAGTCCCAAAATATGTCTTCAGGCGGGACAATTTGTTACTTTAGGTCCCTCTCTGCATGATGGTTCCCAGTTAGTATCTGAGATAGTGGTGTTCATCTCCAAATCCCATTTTTCTCTGATACTATCTTCTTCTTTTTTGATAGTTGCTTTAATTGTCCACATGAAGAAATGTTCTGTTTTGGAGAGTCAGTGGTTTTTATATGGTATTATATTTATATCCTGTGTATATTTTAATACTCCAGGGACCACCAGCAGGCCATGTCGGAGCGCCTGTCGCTGTCGTCCATGTTGGCGAAGTCTCAGAACGACCTTCCAGCCAAGAGGATGAAGGACAGCTACCTGGAGGTGCACCTGCCTCTGGGCTCCGAGCCCCAGCTCCGAGAGAAATACCTCACCTTCCACAACACTGTCAGGTACACACACACACACACACACACAC
>NC_045754.1:3681718-3694916 GCF_008692095.1 Etheostoma spectabile
AGGACCTTCCAGACCAACTGCTTCTGCAGCGTCCGGTCTCTGCCGAGACCATGAAGCCCCTCTTCACAGACTCTCTCCAGCAGCCGGAGCAGGGGCCACCTGGGTTGGTGGTTCCTAATCCCTACCGTCGTGTATTACTCACGAGGACATAATCATATCGACGTGAACGTTACCCTGGGCGCTAGTATACACCCCTGGCGGGAAAAAAAATCTGCGACATGTAAGCGGGATGATAGCTTGAGACCGCATTGGGGCGGCGTGTTAGACTGCCCGGTATTGTATCATTACTAAAGATCATTTATCTTTTATTCTAGCGCTTACTCACAACAAACGTTATCCTCATTTGCCCGAACATGAAAGAAGAAAGTCTAGCCGACCTACGTGATGTGACAGCTCCGTAAAGATCTAATAGGTACTTGTTGTGCGGCAGACTTACAACTGAAGAGCGGGGTTTCCCCCCCCAACACCAAAACGGGCATCGGTGTTTCAATAAATGGGCAGTGTTAGGGCTCAGAAACACGTGGGAGTGCCTCGTGGCTCCGAGGCTGTGCACCCTGGCCAACAGAAAAGTTGTGTGGGACTGATCTCGTAGCCTTCGGCGGACTCAAACAACAAACTGTGAGGAGGCCGCAGACGGAAGCGACGGTACAGGGCTTGGAAGAGGATATCCGTTCCAACAGCAATCCCAGACTGGGTGTCGACATCCTCCTGCAGCACAGAGGAGGGACAACACACCTTCCCATCTTAACATCTCCCATTATGCTTAAGTAGGACTTATCGTGCGCCGAAATATACTCTCCTCTAAAGCTCTCACCCGAAGGAGCCAGGCGTTGGCAAGCCCAACTCGAAGGCTGCCTCATCAGAAAACTCCAAATTAATGTTGAAGATGTTCCTCTCCGTGGGTGGCCCCCCATAAACCCACACACCCCCACTACACACAAAAAAGCCAAAAAACAGGAAGTAATGCGTGATCAGCGGCCACTCGTGTGGCATAGTTGCACCATAAACTCTGTGGTTCCTAAACATTTAACTGATTCCTACTTTTACAAAACCTTGACTTGCAATGTGTGATAGGCTGTATTTAATGATACATACATTTAGAAAAACCAACTACTTAGTTTATCAGATTGTTTTAGCAAAAAGTGCCTTTTGTCCAGAAGTATTGGCCGAAAGCGTGCTACGGTTCTCCGGCAGCGGATCGATGCTTGATCACTTGCCGAGTGCCCTGAGACTGAAGTGGGACGTAGAACCAATCTGCACGGCTGCCGGTCAACATTCAGCTGGGCACAATGCACTCCAATGACCAAAGAAGGATTCTCCGAGTGCAAATGAGTGTCTCGGGGAGCTGCTCACAGAAACTCCGAACCCTAAAGGGCGACACCAGGTGCAAAGAGGGAGAGATAAAGAACCGCTGGAGGGGGGGGGGGGGGGGGAGGGGGAGGTTATGTGTCTTTAAGTCTTTAGACAAATGTGATAACTGTAACAAGTTTATAATTATATTTACAATTTTAGTTTACTGCCAAAAGTGAGGATTTTAAAAGAGGAAGTGAGTTCAAACCTTTTAGAGTTTTAGATGCTTAAAACTATCTGAACAGATCAAAGAAGATAGTCAAAACCCAAATAGTCTATGAGAAAAAGGCGCCCCCCAAAAAAACCCCAACCAGGTCGTAATGCTGAGTTTTGTTCCATGGGCGACGGTACTTTTCTTGCGTGCTACTACTGCAACAAATGAAAAATATATATATTTTTAAGTAATAGGACAGTGTACACTGCTAAGACATACGAGTGGGGTGCCCGGGGTAGATCTCTTGTGGCTGCGGAGTTTTGAGCTGTCTATCACTAAAGACCTAAAATGCAAATTAAAAAATCTTTTAAAAAGGGAGAAGAAGACTATACAGTTTCTAGTAGGTCGAGCGCAGGATAAGTACCTGCTGTGTGATGTGTGCAGCTGATAGGATGGAAACGCGTGCTTAGGGAACCCGTCACCCGCCCATCGCACCAACACCACAGGATCAGACAGATGACAGGGCCTGGGATTTAGAAGAAATAGCCCCAAAGAGCCGGTACCAATAGAACCGTGCTAAAGCTCTAGTTGGGTAACTTTTCATAGTTATGAAACGTACATTACATACAGCGCGTGACAAATGAGTTCTACAAAGCTCCACACACTTCTTTCAGTATGAAAGTTAGAAGATTGTGGCGTTCGGGACTTTGATCATACGCTGAAAGATAACGCCTCGGTGGCCGACAAAGCCCAAAGGATCTATTGTTAGTAGTGTCCTCGTTGAAAGTGTACGTTCAACGAGTGTCTTTCTGGAAAGGAGCGAAGCTTTAAGTGCGGGTGGACTGTAAGGCGCAAAACGAACACACAGGAGGGTGCCATAATGGAAACAAACCAGATTAAAGACGTCAAAAGTAAAAATCAGAAGGTAGATAAACAACCACTTCTCTGTTCGGGACATGAAGACGCTTGTTCCGGCTCCACATGAGGGTGGCAGATACAAGTCCGTTCACTTGGCGGCGTCCATCACACAAGCGCTTTGGAGGAAGAAATCTGCTGCGGAAAACTGGACAGTCCTGCAGGAAGAGGAAGAAACAAAGAACATACGTAATACACGGTACCTTATAAAATAACACACAACGCACTTAAAAACATTCATGATTAAACCACAGCGAGGAAACCTTGAAGCTCCCATACTCTGATAATAATGCGGCGTGTCAGTGCACCGTAACGTCGTGTTTTCAAACCTTCCACCGTGAAAGTGCCCTGGAACGACAGCAGCACACGTAACTATGACTCGTGAAACTCGTACCAGAGTTGTAATTAGTTACAGTTTTCACACACATCATACTAAACAATACGGGAACCTGGGGGGCCTTAGCTCACCCAGAAAGGGTGTTTGCCCAGGGGCTGAGGACTGCAGCAGCCGGGTTCACATAAGACTGCTGCACCTTGCTGCGTGTTCATCCTATTCTCTATCCCCCTTTTATGTCTATCCACTGTCATTCAAAATAAAAGGAACAGCCCCAAAAAATCTTTAAAAAACAAAGAAACTTTAAAAAACAAGGGGCCCTTGTTGATGACATCACAGCAACACGACCTGAGAATAGACAAACATCGCCGTGCCAGGACAAGTAATTCCACTCATTTAATAAAACAAAACCAACTATGATGTGTATACTACCAGATTAGGTCATTAAATGAAGCCAAATTGTGTTGCCGACTAGAAACGCTAGTATCAGCTATTGGGTAGCTAACGCAACTGTTACTAGCAGTAGATACGCAACATAGCTACAAGAGTTGGTCGTGACTTACCTGCAAGCCAGCATCGGACTGGTGACTGAAGTCGTACCTTACGAGTTAAAACTGTGTGGAACGCATCATTCGTATAATATACGAGCAATTAGGTGTCACCTGTGTTGTCCTCAGTCTCAATGACGTTTCTCCATTTTCATATCTAGGACCTGTGCAGGCATTTCTTTAAACCACAAATTGCCTCAGCAGAACATGCACGTCCAAACGGTTCATCAGTTAACATGCCGCATTGCGTTTTCGGATTTTTGGCATTTAACAATGTGCCCACGACCTGGTAAAAGACACGAGCAAAAAGGCTAAGAAAAACAAAAGTTTTTGTAACAAACTCTTGTAGACAATAGATTCGGTATGAATTAACAAAAAAAACAACGGAATTTTATAACCACACAACGCCCAAAGTTGAGTTTGATGGGATCAGAACAGACCCCATTGCGAATACATCCACACGGATGGACTATATTCTGCCCAAAATCTTCGTCGGCCGCTCGATGCCGCAGACTAACATTGTTCTTGTTTTAAATTGTTTGCAACCCACAACCACCGTTAGCCGATGATTTTTCTCCCTCCTTTACTCAGTCCCCGCGCCCCCCGCCCCAGTCTTCCCTCCGCCTTCACGCCGTTGAGTCAACCATTGATCTTTGTCCTATTTCCCTCATTTTTGTTCTCATCCCTCCTTGACGTTTATCCTGCCCCTTTTCGCCCAAACAGGCTGCATTCCCTCCCCCCATTCTCGACCCCCTTTGTCCTATTGTTCACGTCTTTCACTCGCCTTCCGCCTTTTGCCGTTTCTTGTCAGTTTTCTCTTTTTGTTTTCCCCCGCCCGGTCTCTTCCTATCTCCCGCCCTATATGCCCCACTTGATCACCATTTCCTCGAGTTACTATTCCTTTTTCCTTCTGTTACCTTAAAAGCCCTCTCTAAGTTGCTGCGCCCCCTTCAAGTGTGCCCCTCTTACTTCCCCACCCCGCCACTGCCACCCACGCTTCCCACCTTCTTATTCGACCATCCCCAAGTCCTTTTTCCCCCTCTTTCCCCCGTTCTCCGCACCCACCTTCCAGCAAAGACCGCGACCAAAACAACCTCACGTATAAAGCCCAAAATGTCCTAAGTTGACTCACTGCCGGACCAAGTTCAGTTAGTTTCAGGGAGCCGCCAACTGGTCAATTTCATAATGTTTGATCGCATACAGTTTTTCCCGCCTGCTTATCTTCCCCTCTTGAGTGTAAATGGTACTTTACTGTCACGTCTGTGTTCTCCGCCTTAGCGCGTCCGGATCGAGCTCCTTGCTCTATCTCCGACCGTCACCTCTCGCCTTTTTTTCTTTACCCACTCCCCCCCTATCGCCAGTAGCCAGGGACACCCAGCTTCCCCGCTTAGCCCTGACACCCCCCTATGCTGCCTATTCCCGCCGCCATAGAGCGATTTATGCTTACCCCTTCGTGTATTGGTCTCGTGCATCGCACCCTTCCCATTTTCTCTATCCCCTGCTTTTACACCCCCCCCCCCTCAACTGATTGCCTTCCCCAGCACACGGTCTTTTGTCTATACACGGCTCTTTACTCTCAGACCCCTTAGGGTATCTTAGAATGTCACAGATTTCTAGATATTTCCCACACCCCTTGTCCTGGTGTAGCCATGCTCATCTCTTAAAGCCTGTGCGTTATTACCCTTTGCCTGTCTTGCCTCCCTTCTCTTGTCCCTGTCAATTGGCTCGGGGGTCCTTATGTATTTCTTTCTCACCTCCACTACAAAACTTCTGATAATTTTCCGTGATTGACTATTCTTGGTTTTGTTCACCCATTACATCCACCAATCCACTGACCAAACAACCAATTAACACCACTCGTTCGTCAGTGTACATGTTAAAAAAGTTACGAACAGTAGTTTGAAATCAAGTGTGAACAAAAAACTTTCGATAAAACAGATTCAAAACATGATTGTAAAAGCGTCATTGCTAATAAGTGTTGATTTCAATGTTGACGGGAGGACACACCCACAAGGGTTGAATAAAGCAATTCATAGATATCAGCAGGACTTCTCCTTCTTTCCTCGGACGAGCTTCTCCTCCTGGAACCTTCAGGCTTTCAGTGTGGGAATTCAAAAGCCGCCCTGAAACATGAAGAAGAAGAAGCAAAATAAAGAAGTGCAGGATAGGTTAGCCGGTGGAAACAATGCTACTGGATTGTACCTCAACACATGCCGGGAGGAAAGGCAGGGGCAGGAGCGGCGGGAGAGAAGTACTAGCTTATTTAAGCAAAATTCATGAGGTCGTCCCAGCTGTCGTGTCTAGTTCTGCTGTTCAAACGTCGGGGTAAGAGGGATATCGAAAGGTACCGGTCTCTGCAACGTAGGTCGGGACTTATAACGTTTGTAATTGTGGTCTTGATTCCCCCCAGTCATTGGGCTTCAAATTTTTGATTACGAATGGGAACAAAATCATAAAGCGTGCGTTATTCACTTGAGACCGGAACTTGAGAGCGAAGAAAGAGAAGAGAGTTACCGTGAAACTCAGGTAATTTCAGTCTTTCATCATTCTTTTCCTTTTAACAATGCAATAATGGTGAATGTATCGACAACCATACTGGTAGAGACTAGGGAAGATACTAGTGTGGTCGGGCAAAACAAAAAACAAACCTCCTCGTTTCAGGACTAAATCTTTGTCTTTACAATAAAGTCCATGTCGAGGATAAAGGTTGATTGTTGTCTATGCAGTTGGATGTAGCCCTAAAAGTGTACACTCTTAGCATCCTACTACGGAAGAGCTCCACGAGGTCCGCCCTCTTATTTGTAGGGATACCGGTGCCCAGACCATGATCAAAGTCGCAATACCAGATACCGGGGGTACGCCATAGTACGAAAGCGGAGTCACCCTGATGAGGAGTCCTGTTGCTCCTCTAAACCTTTGGTGTCATTCGGTAGTGTCTGCATGCAATCACAAGCAATCACAAGTAATGGTCAGCAACATACGTATATGGGTACATGAATGAATGGAATGAAGGTGTGTGGTGTGGGGTGGCTACCTGGTGTGTGTGGTGTGGGGTCTAACTGTGACATGTGCATCTTGTCTTCAATAGAAGTCTTCCCACCTCACGGCACAGACCAGGTGAAACTGCGGTCGCTAGGGGGTAAGGAAGATTATATGCAGCCATCATGTTGTACACAAAAACACAAGACACAAACCTTTGAAGTGGACATAAACAGAGTTCCTTATGTGTGTTGTTGGTGTAGGTTCAGAAATATACCCGAGGAAGACGCATACTGTCGTCGCGGTTGCCTCTTAAATGACCCGGCCGACTAATGCACCCCCCTGGCGGCCGTCACATAGCAATAAAACAAGGAGAATATGATCAGGGGTTAGGGGTCGTCCAGTGTTCTGCCACTACTGTTGTGTTGGATGGAGTTGTTGAAAATTGTATTGTCTAAAAACATCGGTGTCTTCCGAGCTCGAATATTAAAGACGAACAGACTTCATTAAAAACGCCACCCCGGGGGGTCAGTTTTGGATTTGGACGGAGCGGTCCCTGTCATTACTGTAGCATCCATGTAGGATATCAAACATCGGAAACATTAAACCGCTAAGTGAGCAGGTAAGTATAATATAATTGGCAAAGAGTTCAGGTTAGCATTAATGAGTAATTTGGGTTGGGGTTTCAATGCGAATTCTCGAAAAAAATCATTTGTAGAGTTGAGATGTCTAATTCCGTAGTTCTCTCCACAACTCTAACCTGACGATGAAAGTGCGTTACAACAGTGTGTGTTGGACCATTGAGTTGGGTAGGAAGGAATCGAGTTGACATCGGATAGCCAAATTAAAGCGACTACTTTTCCAACAAACGGCCTCTAATAAAGCGCATGTATATAGGAATGGGATACACGTCTCTGCACTATGCGTGAAGCCCAAGTAGTATACAGTCACGCGTCACCCACGAACTAATTTTGGTCAAGCGACGAGGTGTTACCATGAGTATCAGGTCAAATAGAACTAATAAAACAGTTACTGAGGCGGCAACAAATGATAACTGGAACAAGACATCAGCTTTGACCGAGCTACCTAAAATGACAGAACCCATCTCAGGAACACTATAGCAGGACGTGTACTTGACATTTTGTTTAGTGTGGCATTTACTGTGATAAACGTTGAGTTTTACGACCTATAGCAGCCGCCCACACCGGGGGCGCTACGAAGGTTTAGCGCTTCACTTTGCATCATACAAAGATTGTACAAAGACGACTACACGACTCACACCTGCAGTAAGTGAGGGCTCCACCAAACAAGCAGGTGTAGAGTTTATTGGAAATTTCGAGTAACAACCTAAAATGTGTATGTGTACAAACCACAACAAAATCAAAGCTTCAATGATAGAGAAAACTTTTATACGGCTCTTTATCATCCGGGCGGGGGGGTGACGATGGACCGAGGGATTCTGCAGAGCGGATTGTAGTTTGTGAGATGAAGAGAAGCGGAAGAGGGGAGATGGTGTGGGGGAGCGCGAGGGAGACAAAGGAGAAGGTTGTTAGTTTTCTTGTTTCGTTTGTGCTGTGTAAACCTATCCTGAGGAGGTGCGCGCAGGGATACCTGCTCTAACCTGCCAAGTCCCCCGGACTTCTCCAAAGGCAAGGACGACACAAAGGTTAGCGATAAAGAGGGGGGCGGCTGGGAGGAGCATCAAGAGTGAGGGACAGGGGGTGGGGGGGGCGGACGAACGCGGAGCAGAGAAGGGGGGGGAGAAGAGAAGAGACAACGCAGAGAGAAGAGAGAAGAGCGAGAGAAAGAGAAAGAGCGATGGAGAGGGACCGAAGACACGAGAGTTCAGAGACGAGACGTTGGGGAAGATGGAGGGACGCTGAGGCGAACTTACAGAAATGTGAGAAGGAGAGAGGAAGAAATCCGGCAATACAGAGTTGTGGGGAGAGATGTCTTAATTAGATGAATCTTAAGAGTGGAAGTAGGATAGTGTAGGTGTAGGAGCGGGGTTGTGGGGAGGGGAGCCCGACAGAAAGACTGCAAGAGGGACTGAGAGTGATGGTGATACCACGCTGGATCGACAGCATTGAAGAGCCACTTGTGATCTTTTTTTTTTTTGAATTTGTATTTGTTTTGCGTGTTTTCCTGCTGATCAAGGAGTACGAGTGGTAGCTTGCGATGTTGAGGGGTGGGAGGATTTGTGAGAGGTGTGAGGATGTTTTTTTTGTGTGTCATTGCAATCTGTGTGTGTGCGTATAGCAGTTGGTCTAGCATGTGTGTTTGCTGTAGGTTTGTATTCTTTCTTCTACCTTGGAGTCCTCGGTGTCTTGTTATTATGTAGTCATGTGTGAGTGTGAGATGGCTATCTGATGGGTATCGTGTGTCGTGTGTGGTGACCCATGAAAACGTGCTGCCTACAGATGCATCTATTCCTGTATAACAGCAGAGGGCGAGGCCAAATTCTGATGATGGAGTACATAAGTTGTGCACACTACAGCAGATCTCCCCCCTCAATCCCACTAATCGCATATTATTCCTTACCGTCGACTTTAGTATTTATTCCTTCTTCTTGATTTGTAACTTCGAGATTGTGTTATGCATCTCTTTGTATTAGTTGTGAGTGTTTGTGGTTAATTACTCTATAATTGCCTAGTTTGTTCCAAATTTGTTTTTCTCCCACCCCAACTAAAACGACCTAAGAATAGAAAACGGCTTATGGACATGTCACTATGGTCTAACTAGTGTAGGGACATCATCTAAGCCTTCTTAGAAACCATCAAAAGACCTATACGCCCATCCGCGCGTAGCGTTCCTGATGACTTCATGAGGTGATGGTCATCCGCGCGGTCCCTAGAGGCTACTAGTAAACCTATTAAGGCCCAAAGCCTTCATTGCTCTGCTAAAGCTTTGCTTTGGAGGGAAAGAGGGGGAAGAAGGATAAAGGAGGAAATAGGTCATTTAGCCTATTGGTCGGATCAGACCCCGCCTGCCGTGGGGATGTGTGATGGCCGGGAGGGTCGGGGCACCGACATCGTTCGGGCGTCCGAAGGGGGGAGGGCGAAGGAGCCACCCGAGCGAAAGTCCAGCACCGGGGCCGGCCGCCCCAATCGGACTGTCCACCGACCGAGAGGCCAGACCAGCTCCCCAGATGGCAGTCCCGTCTCCTGAGGGTGGGTAGGCTTAGGAACCACAAAACAGAGTGGCCTCGGCTGCACCGGATGCTGGAGCGAGCCTCTAAGAGAGGCTCATGCGTCTCCGGCAGAGATGGGTCCCGGACGCGGTGCGAAGCGAGGTTGGAGGTCTATGAGAAGGTATGCCGAGGCCCCTATGCGCCCTCCAGCCAGCCACAGACTGGCCCCGACGGTGTGGTGGTGGAAGTAGGAGGACACGGGCTAATTAGTAGATAGTTACGAGCTACACGTTGTGAGTTATGGTAGCATTAGAAAGGGGCGATGGGTTTAAACCGGACTAACCGCGACCAAAACCAATAACACCAAAAAAAATATAACATAGGGGGTTGGTAACATTATTGCCCTGTATTGATTTTAACCTTGGGGGGTGTTAGACTTATGCCCCTGTATTAACATTAGGGGGGTGGTTTCCCTTATGCCCTGTTTTTTAACATAGGGGGGTGGTAACTTATGCCCTCGATTAACAACGGGGGGTGATGGGGTGCTAACTTAGCTCTTATTTTCAACATAGGGGCAGTGATACTTACGCCCCGTCATTTTACAAGGGGGGTGTGGGATCATGCCTCTGTATTTAACATAGGGGGGTGATACGTTGCACTCTTGTATTTAACATAGGGTCGTGTGGGGCTGGCGGTTGGGTGGGCTGCGTCACTGTGAGACCATTTGGTGTTTATATATTATGCCCCTTGCACTGTTAACATAGTGGGGGTGGTATACGTATGCCCCCTGTATTTTAACATAGGGGGAGGGGGTTACCATTTTTATATTATGCCCTGTTATTTAACATAGTTTCTGCATCATTAGTTTTTGGTGTGTAATAGACATATCTTCCCCTCTTATTTTACTAGGTTGAAGTGTCTCTATTATTCCCCTGGCTTTTAACATATGGTTTTTGTGTTAGGGTATTCGATTCGAAGGCAAATAAAGCTTAAAAGCCTGGAATTTTTGTTAGTGGGGGATTTTTCAGGGTGTGTGGGTGTAAGGTGGTGTTATGTGATGATGGTGTGTGGTGGTATTAGCCAGTGTGGGGTGTGGGTGTGTGGGTTTGCCTAGGCAACTTGCGTGCTGCCTGTTAAGTCGTAAAATCGTTCTGTCTCAAGCGGCTATTCAGGCAAATTTCTGTTGACGTGTGAGGTTCAGTTGGTCTCGTAGCAGTGTAACAACCTACAATCTAATCGAGTCTATTCACCGTCTGTTCATTGTGTTTTTTTGTAAACCCTTATCCACTGCTTTATGTTCTATCATTTTTCTGAGATTTTTTGCCCCCCCCGTATCTTCTTTTTACTCACTCCTAGACTCAACCTGCCTGGACCTTCTTTCCGTTCTCTTTTTTTCTTCTTTCAGCTTCGTTCCCACGCTATTCCAACAAGCCTTCAATACCGAGGTAATGTGTTTGTGTAGAGACATATTGAATAGGATTTTTTCCCACTCAATTTTTTCTTTCCTTTTAGATATACTTATTATTGGCACGGCATTCCGCAGTTGCATTTCGAATGTGTTAGACATGGTTGGTCTCCAGGCGTGGCTCAGACAAACGCAGCAAGGCAAATGAACTGTCCATTCAACAGGATTATCAACACACAAGTTACCGGGACATCTTTCTTCATAAACAAACATTCTATTTTAATCGTTCCATTAATGCCGTTTTTTTCACCCTCTTTAGGAAGGGTGTTATTCCCTTCCGCCACTTTCGATATTCCTCTGTAAACCGTATCATGCTCGACGCTATATGGATTTTTGAGTGGAGGCTCTCCACCTAGAACTCGCCAGTCGTTATTCTATATATTATGCATTGTGTGAAAATTGCATGTTTATCAAATTTATATTGGGATGTGTTTTATACTCTCTAATTGCATATTTATCTTTTTCCCATTACTTGTTTTCATCCCACCTAAACAGAAAAACTAGTAACACTCTAATGAGGACACTTGAGGGGCACATATCTATTGGCCTGGCATTGTCTACAGGTAGGACATCACAGCATTCTGAGTGGAAAACAAATCCAACGATATCGCTAGACGGACATGAAGGCTGTTGAGTTCAATGGAGGGACGGCAATGAGATGATGTCCCGAAAGTCCATAGAGGGATGGGTTTATTATAATCAATCAGAAGGAGCATAGGTCTTTAAGTGCAGTGGGTCGGAGTGCCCGCTCCGGTGTGGAGGACTGGCTTGGTCTCAGGTCAGATCAGTGAGGACTCCTACAGACTGAGATGCGAAGAGAGACATAGCCCTTTGTTCCGCTGGCCCTTCAATTGGACTGCAGTCCTCGACGAGAGGTCTTACAAAGACCAGCTCCCCAGTTGCCACGAAGCAATAGGGAGTGGGCCATTATATGGATAGGAACCACCAACCCGGGCCTGCTCCGGCTGCTGGAAGGAGAGTTGTTGAAGGGGGCTTCATGTTCTCTGGCAGGGGGGGTCTAGCCGCTCCTCAGTCACCGGCTGTCAGAACAGTTTTGGGTGATTTGTGGTGAATATTTGTCAGTACCGCAGGCCTGCGCCTCAGTCGCAGCCAAGTCGTACGAGATATGGCCTCAGAGCGATCCTCAGTCCGAGTTTACCGATGTGGTTTGGATTTAAGGAACCAGCGGTATGTATGATAGTTAAGTTAGTAGTAGTTTAGAGAAATGGGGGGGGTTTAACTAACCAACCACTCGCAGAAAGACCCACCTCACATACTCATAAAATATGAACTGGGGGTGATTATGCTTGCCCACTGTATTTGTAACATTGGGGGGCCGGTGCACTTCAAGCCCCCCCCCAGGATTAAGACATAGCAGGCGTGCTATACTTATGCCGCCCTGTAGTTTAACCTATTGAGTGTTCATGGATGTGTACTGTTATTTATACTTATTGCCCATGTTTGTAACATTGAGGGGGTGCTATACTTTACATGGGCGACCTGTCTTTAACATGAGGGGTCCGTTGCGGCACTATACTTATGCCCCGTAAATTAACATGGAGGATTGTCTGGGGGTGAATACTTTATGACCCTGACTTTTAAGCATAGGGGGGGGGTTGTTTATATGTATACTTATGCCCTGTAGTGTACCATAGGGGGGTGGCATACTTAGCCCCTGGTATTTTAACATAGGGGGGTGGTTTTTGTATACACATGCCCCTGTAGTTGTTGTTTGTTTTTGTGTTTTTTGTTGCAAAGCTTTAAGCTTACTGCCCAATTCCAACCAGTGACATGTTGTGGGAGCTGGCGGTTTATTACGCAGTGTATGTCTATTGTTGAAAATTGCGGGATGAAATGTAGCACATTGTCTTATGTGAGTTTGTATACTCTCATAATTGCTATTTCCAAGATTAATTTTGGGTTCTTCATTCCCCGAGGCCCCTAAACCCAAATAAAAGGCTTTTGTAACTATTATGTATCTAACTAGGTGAGCAGGCCTATGGGATGGCAGTTGTTACAGTGAGACCTCACAGCATTCTAGCACACATTCAAAGACTACGGGCCAATGCAGCTGGGAGTTCATGAGACGTAAGAGGGAGGCGGATGACGGTGGAGTCACCAGAACGTCCCTAGAGGGAAAAGTCTCATCTAAAATAAGGAGACTAGTCTTAAAGGTTCAGCTGGTAGTGCCCGCTACGGTGCTTGGACAGGCCTGCTGTCAGGCAGATCAGTGTGCGTCTACTCCTGTAGGAAGCCGCCCGCCCCCCCAATCACCACTGACAGGTAGGCTTAGACCATGCCCCAAGTGGCCACCAGCCGGTGG
>NC_045754.1:3694941-3695059 GCF_008692095.1 Etheostoma spectabile
TTCTAGAATGCTGTGATGTCATACACTGTAGACAATGCCAGTCCATAAGGCCTTTCTCTTTATAGTTACATTTTTAGTTTGGTGGGATGAAAACAAAATTATATTGTAAAAATATGCA
>NC_045754.1:3695069-3695263 GCF_008692095.1 Etheostoma spectabile
TATACACATCACAATATAAATGTGTACATTCAATTTCAACAATAATAAATAAAGAATAAATAAAAACTCCAGCTCCCACAACATTGTAACTTTTGGGAATATGGGAAATTAAAGCTTTGCCAGAAAAAACAAAAAACAAAACAAAAAATACAGGGGCATGGGTATACACCCCCCTATGTTAAAATACAGGGGCA
>NC_045754.1:3696750-3696872 GCF_008692095.1 Etheostoma spectabile
TTCCAGACCAACTGCTTCTGCAGCGTCCGGTCTCTGCCGAGACCATGAAGCCTCTCTTTAGAGGCTCTCTCCAGCAGCCGGAGCAGGGGCCACCTGGGTTGGTGGTTCCTAATCCCTACCCA
>NC_045754.1:3697341-3718804 GCF_008692095.1 Etheostoma spectabile
GTAAAAATATGCAATTATGAGAGTATACACATCACAATATAAATGTGTACATTCAATTACAACAATAATAAATAAAGGATAAATAACTAAATTGATGTAAGGAATAATATGCAGATTATTGGGATTTTAACTGCTTAATGATACAAACTATGACATCACATCACAGATTGCCTGCAGCCGCTTTAACAGGAAAGATGCTATCTGTACAGCAGCGTTATTCATGGTCACACACACACACACACACACACACCCACACCACCACACACCCCACACACACACCAAACACACACCACACACATAGATACATACATACACACAGACACATATACAAACACACATGCATATACAAACAGACGCACACACATATGCAAATACACACAAACATACACACACTCCTCTCTCTCTCTCTCTCTCTCCTCTCTCTCCCCCCCCCCCCCCCTCTCTTATCTCTAACTTGTGTCTCCTTGCAGGTTTGGGAGAATCCTGGAGGACTTGGACAGTTTAGCAGGTATCACTGGAGCACCTCCTCAGAGTGAGAGTTCAACACAGACAAACTAATAAAATAATACACCTTCTCCTTTGTCTCTCTCTCTCTCCCCTCAGTCCTCATCTCTTACTCTCACACCTACAATCCGACACTGAAGAAGTCTCCTCTGTCCATCGTCACCGCCCTGGTGGATAAGATCGGTAAAAGTTTCTCATATTTGAAGCGTTTGTTTTGTTTGGTTTTAACTAAGCAACAAGTTTTAGGTTGTTAGCTCGAAATGTCCAAATAAACCTCTACAAACATGCTTGTTTTGAATGCACCCTTACATGGTCAGGTGTGAGTCGTGTATGTCTTCTTTGTACAATCTTTGTATGATGCAAGTGAAGCTAAAACATCTGGAGCGCCCCCTGGTGGCGGGCTGCAGTATAGGTCGTAAAACTCCACGTTAGAGTAAAGGCCAAACTAAAAATGTCAAAGTACACGTCCACTAGAGTATTCCTGAAGATGGTTTCTGTCATTTTAGGTAGCTCAGGTCACGCTGATGTTTGTTCAAGTGTTAATGTTTCCGATCAGTATGGGTTTTATTAGTTATTGAGCTGAAACGTCATGATTAACAGTTGCGATTTGACTCAAAATTAGTCGGTGGGTGGACGAGCGGGACTGGAGATTTGGGCTTCAACTCTAAAGTGGGAGACGTGTCATCCATCTTTATATACAGTGCGTGTTTAGAGGCCGTTTTGTTGAAAGTAGTAGCTTTAATTTGGCTATCCGATGTCAACATCTATGCCCTTCTACCCAAACTCAAAATGTCCAAACAAACTTGTTGTAAAAGCACTGTTACATCAGAGTTGTGGAAGAACTATCGGGAACTTAACATCTACAACAGGTCTACAAAATGATTTTTTTCAGAAATTCTTCAGGGAAACCAAAACCCAAATGACTATTATAGTCTATACATGACTATTTCCAATTTATATTATATTACACTGACTCACTTAGCGTTTTAATGTTTCCAGATGTTTGATATCAGGACAATGAGCTGACAGAACTGACAAGTCGAACGTCGTCCAATCAGAACGGACCCGCCGCGGTGGCGTTTTTAATGAAGCTGTTCGTTTTATAGTCGACTCGGAAGAAAGCGAATGTTTTGACAATAAATTCCATAAACTCCATCAACACAACAGTATGTGGAGTAACACTGGACGAGCCCAATAACCCCTGAATAGTTCTCCTTGTTGTTAAATTGCTATGTGAGCGGCAGCCAACGGGGGTGCATTATGTCGGCAGGGTCATTTAAAGGCAACCGCGACTACATTATGCGTCTTCCCTATTTCTGAGACCGCCACAACAACATCAACATAAAGGAAACTCTGTTTAGTTTCACACTTCAGACGTTTTGTGTCTTGTGTTTTTGTCGGACAGACATGAGGCAGCATATAATCTATCCTGACTGCGACATCAAGTTCACCGGTCATGTGACGTGGGTGGGAAAGACTTCTATTGAAGCCAAGATGCACATGTCACAGGTAGACACACACACACACACACACACAGGTAGACACACACACACACACACACATTCATTCATTCATTCATGTACACATATACGTATGTGCTGACATTAACTTGTGATTGCTTGTGAGTGCAGTGCAGAAAAACTACCGAAATGACAACAAAGTTTTAGATTAGCAACAGGAGGAATCTCATCATGTGACTCCTCTTTCAGTACGTTAATGGAGCGTACACCCCGGTTCTGGATGCTACATTTGTCATGGTGGCCCGGGATCCAGAAAATAAGAGGTAGGACACTCAGTGGAAGCTCTTCAGAGAGTCTAAAGAGGGACATTTAGGCTACATCCACACTGCTAGACAACAAACATAACTTATACATAACTACATGTAACTTTATTGTAAAGAACAAAGAGTTAAATGAAACGAGGAGGTTTGTTTTGTCCGACCAACATAGTCCTAGTCTCAACAGTATTGCTGATACATTCAAATTATTGCATTGTTAAAAGGAAAAGAATGATGAAGATGAAAATGACTGAGTCTTCACAGGTAGACTCTCTTCTCTGTCTTCTCTTCTCAAGTTCACGTTCAAGTTTAAGACCTTTATTTGTCCGCAAGTAGCAAAAAATTTGAACCAAATGGGGGAATAAATACCACATTAAAAGTTTAAGTCCAGCCTAATGTGCAGACGTTACCTATTCTTTACAGAGTTGAGCAGAGAGATAGCAGAGGGGACAAAGGAGAATTTATATCTATTTCTCTCCTCTTCTCCCTTCTTCCTCCTTGTTGCTGTTTGTTCTCGCTAAACTATTCATTTTGCTTCTTCTTCTTCATGGTTTCAGGGCGGCTTTTGTAAATCCACTGAAGCCTGAAGGTCCAGAGGAGGAGAAGCTCTTCCAGGAAGGAGAAGGTCTGATATCTTGACATTGTCTTTAGTTAACCCTTGTGTTGTCTTCCCGTCAAAATTGAAAATCAACACTTTAGCTGACGCTTTTAATCAATGTTTTTAACTTTTTCTTACATTTTTTTCACTTTTTTTCACTGTTTGTCACTTTTTTAACATGTAACACTACGTAACACTAACTTGTTAATTTTAGTTTTCAGTTATTTTTGGAATTTATGGTCAAGAAACCTCATTTATAGGAAATTATACCTAATGTTTGAGTTAGAAAAGCAGAAATTAGGAATTATTGAGACTAAAACTAAATGAATGGATGTTGATGGACAATCACAGACTGGAATATGTCAACTTTTACTCAATACTATTTCAACAACACTTCCATTTGTTTTTAAAATGCTATAAAATTGAATAAGACCCAAAATTTATGAAAGTAGAGATTTGTAATAGCCAAAGACCGTTGTGTGGAATCAATCATGTTATTTTGGGTGTTAAAAAGAACATTTGATATAGGAAAATGGGTCAATTTGACCCGAGGACAACACAAGGGTTAAGATAAGATCCTGGTGTCTGCTTTACGCCAACCTTTGTCGTCCCTCGTGTCTCTGTGTTGTCTTTTTTTTGTGCGTTTTCCAGCCAACAAATCGCGGCGTGTGGATCTGAGCACCGCGTCGCTGCTGAAGGTGGCGCCCACAGACGAGGAGAGGAAGATCGTACACAGTCTGTTCCTCAACACGCTGGACACAAAGTAGGACTCAGCTTCTGGGACACTTAACCCTTGTGTTGTCTTCCCGTTAACCATGAACTTGTCCGTCGGGGTCAAAATTGAATTCTTTTGTGCTTTTCCGATGTTTTTGTCGCTTTTTCTGATTTATTTGTCACTTTTTCCAGCTTTTTAAAAACCTGTGCTGGTTTAATAACAGGTTTTACAGTTGTTCTTGGAATTTACGGTCAACAAACTTCATTTGTATCAAATTATACGTAAGTTTTTAGTTAAAAAGGCAGAAATTATGAATTATTATGAATTATTTGGACTAATAGTTGGACTAATAGTCCGGATACTGTTTTGAAACCATAAGAAAAAAATTCAATTAAATTCAAATTCAAATGCTATAAGATTAAATAAATAAATAAAAAAATTCAAATTTTACCTGAAGAATGTTGTATGGACTCATCCGTTATTTTTGGGCAATTTGCTTGAAAGAAATCCTTATTTCTGATATAAAACACCAAATGAGGTCAATAATAATAATCCTTGTTTATCTAAAAGTCTGATGTCTGAGGAATCGGTTTTATTGGTTGGAGTTAGTCACATTTAGGGACAAAATCGTATTATTTTTTTGTGTTGCAACATTTAAAACAAGACATGTACAGTCTGGAACATCGCCTACGAAGATTTTTGTCCTATAATATTTCAACAGTTTGGCTTTAACCCTTGTGTTTTCTTCCCATCAACCATCAACTTTTGGCGTTTTTTTTTCTATCCTTTTTTTTTTTTTAATTCATAGCCTAATTTCTCACGATATTATACAAAAACAATTTTTTTTTTAAGCCCTTTTTGTCATTTCTTTTCCAAGGTTTTGGGCACATTTTTAAAATGCCAAAAAATTCAATAAAACAATCAAAATTCGTCATTTTACCTGAAGAACATTGGAAGGCGTTCATGTTATTCTTAGGCAATTTGGTTGAAAGAAAGCCTGAAAGTTCCTGATATTAAAAATAAGAGAAAACGGGTCAACTTGGACATGAGGACAACACAAGGGTGAACACCTAATTGCTGTATGTTATACTAATGCTGCGTTCCAGACACAGTTATTATCTCGTAGAGTTACGACTTCAAGTCACAAGTCACGACTTGCTGGCGTTGCAGGTAAAGTCACGACAAACTCTTGTAGCTAGTGTTAGCGTTATCTAGCTGCTAGCTAACGTTGACGTTAGCTACCCAATAGCTGATACTAGCGATTTCTAGTCGGCAACACATTTTGGGCTTCATTTAATGAACATAATCTGTAGTAGTACACAATCATATGTGTATTGTTTTGATTACAATGTGTGGAATTACTTTCCATTGCCCATTTCTGTCTATTTCTCACAGCGTGTGTCATCAACAAGGGTCCCCATTGTTTTTTAAAGATTTCTTTGTTTTTTTAAAAAGATTTTTTGGGGGGGCTTTTCCCTTTTATTTTAATGACAGTGGATAGACATAAAAGGGGGAGAGAGATAGGGGATGACACGCAGCAAAGGGCAGCAGGTCGGATTTGAACCCCGGCTGCTGCAGGACTCAGCCAACATGGGGCAAACCCTCTTACTGGGTGAGCTAGAGGCCCCCCAGGGTTCCCCAGTATTGTTTAGATGTGTGTGTGAAACTGTAACTAAGAGTACAACGATCTGGTACGAGTTCACGAGTCATAAGTTACGGGTCTGACTGTCGTTCCAGGGCACTTTCACGGGTGGAAGGTTGTGAAAACACGAGTTACGGGTTGCCTGCAACGCAGCATTATTATCAGAGGATGTGGGAGCTTGCAGGGTTGTCCTCAGGCTGTGGTGTAATCATGAAGGTTTTTAATTGCTTTGTGTGTTATTTTAAGGTACAGTGTATTAAATATGTCTTTGTGTCTTCCTCTTCTGCAGGACGGTCAGTTTCCGCAGCAGAGTTCTTCCTCCAAACTCCTTGTGGATGGAAGACGCCAAAGTGAAAGGACTGGAGATCTGCCACCCTCAGGTGGGAGCAGGAAACAGCGTCTTCATGTCCTCTAACAGAGAAATTGTTGTTATTCTACCTTCATTATTTTTACTTTGACAGTGCTTTAAGTCTGGTTTTGTTTCTCACATTTGATGGAAACACCCCTGTGTGTTCAGTTTGTCCTTAAATCCACCCGCCACTAAAGCTGTGTTTCCATCAAACACTCTGGGTTAAGTACCTTCAGAACAGTAGGACACGTACTAACACTAGATATGTTTTGCATTTCGGACGAGGTCGTTATCTTCACTCGAGGAAAGTCACTGAACGCCACAATCTTCTGAACATAGTCATACTGAGAAGAATTGTGTGGAGCTTTGTAGAAACTCATTTGGCAACGGCTGTATGTAATGGACGTTCATAAATATCAAAAAGTTACACACTAGAGCTTTAAGCACGGTTCTATTGGTACCGGGCTCTTTTGGGGTACTATTTTCTCTAAATCCCAGGCCCAAGGTCATCTGTCTGGATCCTGTTGTTGGTGCTGATGGGCTGTTGACGTGTTACCTCTATAGCACTGCGTTTCCATCTCTATAGCTGCACGGACATCACACAGCCAGGTAGCTTATCCTGCAGCTCGAACCTACGTAGAACTGGTATAGTCTTCTTCTCCTTTTTTAAAAGATTTTTTATTTGGCATTTTAGGTCTTTATTGATAGGACAGCTCAAACATGCCGCAAAGGGCCACAAGAGAGCTACCCGGGCACCCCAACTCGTATGGTCTTAGCAGTGTAAAATGTCCTATTTATTAAAAAATATATATATTTTCATTTGTTGCAGTAGTAGTCCACGGCAAAGCGAAAGTACCGTAGCCCATGGAACAAAATCTCAATCAATTACTGACCTGGTTTGGGTTTTTTGCTCCTTTTTTCTCAATAGAATATTTTGGTTTTACTATCTGATTTGATCTGTTCAGATGAGTTATAAGCATCTTAAAACCTAAAAGGTTTGAAACTACTTCCTCTTTTAAAAAATCATCAATTTTGGCAAGTAAACTAAAATGTAAATATAATTATAAATTGTTACAGTATCACATTTGTCTAAAGAGAAGAACAACAATAACCTCCCCCTCCCCCCCCCCCCCCCCCCCCCTCAGCGTTTGCATTTATCTCTCCATCTTTGCACCTTGTGTCGTCCAGTTAGGGTTCGGAGGTTTCTGTGAGCAGCTCCCCTAAACAAATCATTTGCACCTCGTAGAATCCTTCTTTTGTTCAGTTGCGAGTGCATGTGCCCGCTGAATGTTGAACGGAGGCGTGCAGATTGGTTTCTACGTCCCATTCAGGATCTCAGGGCACTCGGGGCCGTTATGCGAATGCATCGATCCGGCTGCCGGAGGAACAGTAGCAACGCTAATCGGCAATACTCCTGGGGACAAAAGGCAGCTTTTTGCATAAAACAAATAGCTAAAACTAATGTATTTGGTTTTTCTAAATGTAATTGTATCATTAAATAACAGCCTATAGACATTTGCAGAGTAGGTTTTTGTAAAAGTGAAGGAATCATTTAAATGTTAGGAACCACAGAGTTTTATGGTGCAAGCTGTGGCCTATCACGGTGGCCGCTGATCCTCATTACTTCCCTGTTTTTTGTCTTGTTTGTGTGTGTGTGTGTGTGTGTGTGTGTGTGTGTGTGCACCCCAGGAGAGGAACATCTTCAACAGGATATTTGGAGGTTTTCTGATGAGGAAAGCCTACGAGTTGGGCTGGGCCAACGCCTGCTCCTTCGGGTGAGAGCCTTTTAAGAGGAGATGATGCTGCAGCGATAAAGTGCCTTATCCTTAAAAGCAGAATGTTGCTTTTTAAGATGTTAAAGTGTTTGTTTTCCCTCTCTGTGCTGCAGAGGATGTCGACCCAGTCTGGTAGCTGTTGATGATATCCTCTTCCAGAAGCCCGTGGACATCGGCTCGCTGCTGCTGCTCTCATCACAGGTTTGATTGTTTGAGGCACGCCGAAGGCTCGAGGCCACGTCCACACCACCACGTTTTCTTTTGCCATGTTCACGCCTCGGAGCCACGCTTCTCCGGTGTTTCTGAGCCCCTAAAACGGATCCATTTGGAAACACCGATGCCCCCGTTTTGGTTTGAAAACCCCGGAGTTCCTTTGTAGTCTGCACGGCACAAACAGAGTCCTATTAAGATCTTACGGAGCTTTCAACATCACAGAGTACGGTCTAGACCTGCTCTTTCATGAAAAGGGCAGTGAGATAACTTTTGTTGTGATTAAGCGCTATATAAATGATAAATTATCAGTTAGGTAGCTTACGTACCTTTCAGTAACAGCTCCGCCCCAATGTCGGTCCAAGCTAATCAATCCCTCTTATAGCTCTTATTTTTTTTCCCGCCATTGTTGTTCTTTCTCCATGTGAACGGTCACGTGATATGTGATGTCAGACGTGTTAATACAGACGGAGATCAGTTCTGCAGCTGGAGCTAAAACTCTCGCATGGACAGAGAGAGTTTTTGTTTCCAAACGCCGCTTAAAAAGGGAAACGTAGCGTGTGTGTGAGATAGTTTCTCAGTTATTGACCACATTGTGTGTGTGTGTGTGTGTGTGTGTGTGTGTTTGTGTGTGTGTGTGTGTGTATTTCCAGGTGTGTTACACACAGGGGAATCACATCCAGGTCCGAGTTCACAGCGAGGTGTTTGACCCTCTGACCCGCCAGCACAACACCACCAACGTCTTCCACTTCACCTTCGTATCTGACCGCGCCGTCCCCAACATCATCCCAAAGACATATGGAGGTGAGCACACACACACACACACACACACACACACAGACGGACGGACACACACACACACACACAGCGCCTATATGCAAATAATGTCCATTTCTCCCACTTTTCTTCCATCTGTTTTTCTTGCAATCTCAAATGATGTGTCAGTTGTTTTTGTTTTATCAGGATTTTTACTTATAGTGGATTCCTTCTTCCACTACCGGCCTTTTTATAGACACTGCATAGGGGGGGGGGGAATAATGGGTGAAATTGGGGCGGTTACTCTCAGGACAAAAGACAGAAATTAATGTTTTTTTATCCTTTGTTTTCATGGAAATAAAAGATAAAAAGATGACAAACCTTCTGACATCTTGCAGGTTGATGAAATCTTTGATGCTGTTGTTTGTGTTGTTGTGACAGAGTCGATGCTTTACCTGGACGGGAAGAGACACTTTAATCGACGTGGAGACCTGAACGCAAGATGTTGCTGCTGCCAAAACCTGTGTGTGGGTGTGTGTGTGTGTGTGTTGTGTGTGTGTGTGTGTGTGTGTGGGTGTGTGTGGTGTGTGGTGTGGGTGTGTGTGTGTTGTGTGTGTGTGTGTGTGTGTGGTGTGTGGGTGTGTGCGTGTGTGTGGCGTGTGTTTGTGAGAGGAGTGGGTGAGGATGTGTGAGTCGTGTGTGGAGAGAGAGTGTGTGTGTCTGTTGTGTGATAGAGAGTGTGGTGTGTGAGAGAGAGAGAGTCGTGTGTAAGAGATTGTTGTGGTGTGTGAAGAGAGGAGAGTCTGTGTGTAAGGAGAGTGTGGTGTGTGTGTGTGTGTGGTGTGTGTGTGGTGTGGTGTGTGTGAGAGAGAGAGAGTTCTGTGGTGTGGAGAAGAGAGGTGTGTGTGTGTTGTGTGTGTGTGTGTGGTTGTGAGAGGAGTGGAGTCTGTGTGTGTGTGAGAGAGAGTGGGTCTGGTGTGTGTGGAGAGTGTGTGAGTCTGTGTGTGTGTGAGAGAGAGTGTGTGTGGGTGAGAGCGAGAGTGTGTGGGTGAGTCTGTGTGTGTGTGTGTGTGAGTATGGAAGTCGGTGTGTGTGTGAGAGAGTGTTGTGTTGTGAGGAGAGAGTGTGTGTGTGTGTGTGTGTGAGAGAGAGTGTGTGTTGTGAGTGTGTGTGTGTGTGAGAGAGAGTGTGTGTGGTGTGTGTGAGTGTGTTGGTGTGTGTGTGTGAGGAGAGAGTGTGTGTATGGGAGTGTGTGTGTGAGAGAGAGTGTGTGTGTGTGTGTGTGTGAGTGTGTGTGTGTGTTGTTGTGAGAGAGAGAGTGTGTATGTGTGTGTGTGGTGGGTTGAGTCTGTGTGTGGTGTGAGAGTGTGGTGCCGGGCGGGTGAGAAGAATAAATGCACTTAATACAGTACACATCCTTTTTACATCACGCCTTGTTAAACCTTACAGATCTTGTATCATTTACTGAATATTTGTTTTACTCTTTTTTTTCTTTCTTTTTTCACAGTTGTAACCATGGTTACAACAACCAGGCGGCTCGTTAGACAGCCAGTCAGCGTTAACAACTTCTCAACATACAAACACGTTTTTATTATTATTATTATTATTAATAAACCTACTTTCTGGCCTTGTGATAACCTCATTTACTGCTGATTGCTTTGCAGTTTTTTTTATATCCCACGGCCGCTTATACGCACACGACCTCACCTTTACTTTTATTATTTTATTTGATGATGAACGCGGCGCTTTATTCTGAAAGTCTCGGGCTGCTGGGAGCGTTTTTCGGGGCCTTTATGTCGTGTATTCACTCAAATGCAATAAATGAATTCTTATTCATCCTGACTTCACAGTCGGCCTTGTGTCTTTTGCTTTCATTACGTTGTAAACAACAGACCGTTGGTGGGTACATTTAATTTAAAACTTAAAGGGAGCTTTTGTCAAAATTAAGGAAAAAGCCCAAGTGATGTAACGGTGACGTCATTGACGTTGAACTTTATTTATCACTGCAGCCAACACCGCCGGATGAGAGACACAATGAGACAGTTGGGAGATAATTTCTCATCATAAAAGAGATGTGACGATATACAAATATTTATTTCAGTACAAAAATATATTTTATATAAATCAAGCTCAATCGCGCGCATAAATAAATGAAGTGTCTATATGCACACATACACACATTTGTCACAGTTGTCTCTCTTTTTTACCTGTAGCACTTTGAGATCTATTGATGAAAAGTCCATTATAAATAAAATGTATTATCATTATTATTGTTATTGTTTGTGAGGTAATATCTCATCATAAAAGAGATGTGACGATATAGAAATATTTATTTCAGTACAAAAATATATTTTATATAAATCAAGCTCAATCATGTATATATATATAGTATATACACATGCACACATATATAATAAAGAATAAATATTTCACTTCTATTCTAACAGCTTATTCACAATATAATTTTTTAAATATAGAAGGTGCTTATCTGTAATGATTTTTTAGTATAACTAGAGAAGTTTGGTTTGCATAACTGTCAGAATCTCTCTATCTCTCTAAAACAATCTGAGTTTCTGTGTCACATCTTTGTAGTCAACTTCATTCCAACGTATTACCACTAGATTTCCACTTTTTTTTTTGAATTCATGATCATTAAACTTCATTTATATGAAATTCTACCAACTTTCCGTGTTAAAACCCCTCGGATATTATGAATATTATGTCAATGAATGTTTTGACCAATAACAATAATTATAATCACAGCCTTGTATCGTGTATGGAACCATCCGTGTTATTTTTTAAAAGGATCAATTTGGGCAATTTGGTTGAAATAAACCCCATATTTTGTTATACAGAAACTTGAAAACGTGAGGGTTAATTGTGTTTAATCTATTTTTTCTTTCAAGTTAATAAAAAAACAAAACAGCTATGTGTTCAATTTTTTACTTTTTATTAAATTACATTTTAAGATGCATTGGGCAGCTATATAAACCAAAGAGGAACCAATGTTCGGTGGAGTCAGTGTTCACCCGGGGGCCGTATTCCAGACGGACACTAACACGGCTTTAGCACTAGCAGCAGCAGCAGCAGCAGCAGCAGCGATTACCGTCCTCCGTTTTAATCCCTTCAGAGCCGGCTTGTACTTCAGTAGCATGAAAAACATGTTAACCATAATCTCTAACGCCCTTTGTAGGATCACTGGCAGGAATGTGGTGAGTGTTTTGGGGGTTAACGTCGAGCCGGGGGCCGCTACTCAGCGATGCTAACAACTAGCTAGCTAGCTAGCTAGCTAACCGGGTTTAGTTTGCCTTGGGGCTGACCTTGTTAGCATGTTAGCACCGTGGGCTAGCATCTCTGGCTTAGCATTTTGCGTGTGTGTGTGTGTGTGTGTGTGTGTGTGTGTGTGTGTGTGTGTGTGTGTGGGTGTGTGGTGTGTGTGTGTGTGTGTGTGTGTGTGTGTGTGTGTGTGTGTGTGTGTGTGTGTGTGTGTGTGTGTGTGTGTGTGTGTGTGTGTGTGTGTGTGTGTGTGTGTGTGTGGTGTGTGTGTGTGTGTGTGTGTGTGTGTGTGTGTGTGTGTGTGTGTGTGTGTGCATTTTAAACAACCATGGCTAAGCTAAGAAGCTACGAGACTCTCGGTGTCTTTATTTAACTTTCTGGCTATAATTGGTCTTTAATTAGTCCGTGTGTCTGTGATTGGGGGGGGAGGTGTCTTCCTAAAATAGCTTTTTGCTTATTGGGATGCACTGATTTGATCAATACTGACCAATATCGCGTTTTTAGGAAAAAAACAAAAGGCTACATTTAGGTTAGGTTTAGCCGAGAGAACAAAATAATACGATGACGACGATGATGATGATGATGATGGAGGAAATGTGACTGATGATAGTAACCGTCAGGACCGAGGCTGCAGCCGCGGTCCAGGTGTCACCACAGTCCAAGGACACCCTAAGTAACACTTGTGTTGTCCTCCAGGGTCAAAGACAGACACAAATTTGACATTTTTGCCCCTTTTTTCAGACTTTTTTTTTTTTAGGTTTCACAACCACCACTAGTTACTAGTTTTACTACTTTTTGGAATTCATGGTCAATAACCCTCATTAATATAGAATTATACCCAGTATTTGAGTTTTAAAAAAAAAAAGCAGAAATTATGAATTATTTAGTTTAATCATCATCATTTAATGGTTAAGATCTGAGGAATGAAAGTGATCAGTTGTATTTGCAAAGAGCGTTGGAAGGAATCCGTTTTTTTTTAATGCTAATTTGGTTCAAAAGAAACTCATATTTCAGATATAGACATTTTTTTTTAAAGGGTCAAATTTGACCCGAGGACAACGGGATTAAGTAGCATGTGTAAACTTGTACACAGTGAGTATTGAATTGGGAGAAAAAAGGGTTCGGTTAAAACTCATCGGTGCATCCATAATCACTGTGATTGGTCGATAGCAAAAGCGATCGCCTTGGCAACAGCATGTGGTCTGTGTTGTGGTGTGTTTGAGTGACAGCAGAGATCCCACAGTCTTGACTTATTTGGCGAACATCTCGCTCTAATTGGATGAAACCAGATTGCATGTATACTTTGAATGAGGATACTAATGATATTTAGTTTTAGACTAAAAACCAAACTGAGACTGGAGGAACTCGGTCCGTGTACTTAGCGGCCAACGGATTTTCGTTTTGAAAAGAAAAAAACTAAAACGAAAAACAGCCAGTTTCCCAATTACCATTTGGGTAATTGGGAATTGGGGTAATTACCAATTACCACCCGTTTTTTGTTTTGATATTAAAAAACGAAAAACAATCTCGTTATCCGATTTTCTTTGAGTTAATGGATGGAAACCGGAAAATAAAATACGGGCGTATACGTCTCATTTCTCAATTTTACAACGATCGGCGAGCTCGACGGTCAGCAGGGGGCGCCCATGCCGCAACTTTGGGCTTCTTTTGATGTAAAGTTGCTTAAACATATTGGTGGTTGCGGGTCACGTTTTTTGGGCTTGTTACTAGAGTGTAGTTGCTTATTTGGGCTTGTTCCCAGCTCCACAACAAGTTGTCAGAGGTATTTTCTATATGTTAATTAAACGTAGGAGGTTGTCTTGCCTGTTCCCTTGGTCCCGCCCCTTTCCCCATACACACCGGAGACAGCAGCGTTATGTCCCGCCACTCCGTTCTAAATTGGCTCGGACTCAGATGGCAACGGTACCAGCCAATCAGAGGCAGAGAAGGCAATCTGTTTTTTTCTGGTTAGGAAAATGCGCGAGTACGAGGGACGGCGACCGGACTGTGGCAGAGTTTTGGAGGAAAGCCTCTGCTGACCGTGCGAGCTCGCAGGAGTGACTTTCGGATCACAAAAAAAATCATTGTAAAATTGAGAAATGAGACGTATACACCCAGTATTTTATTTTCCGGTTTCCATCCATTAACTCATCAAAGAAAATCGGATAACGAGATTGTTTTTCGTTTTCCGTTTTTTTAATATCAAAACAAAAACGAAAAACGGGTGGTTTTTCGTTTTTTTGTTTTATTCCTTTCAAAACGAAAACCCGTTGGCCGCTAAGAACACGGACCGAACTCTTGTTGTTTTACAGCTTTGTGTTGTGAAAGCAGAACTCTTTGCGTTCGCTCTCCTGCTGCCACTCCCTCTTCATTCACTCTCTCACACACATGCACAACAATCCCTATTCATGTCTTGCTTTTCTCCCTCCTCTCCCCCCTTGTCCCCCCCCCCCCCCCCCCCCCCCCCGCCTGCACCCTAGGGAGCCCAAACAGTGTCTGAGGTAAGCAGCTCGTTGCCCTGCTGATGGTTTTGGTCTGTAGGTCCGGTCCGGTCCTACGCTTCCTTCTGAACCAGGAAAACACATAAGATCTTACATTAGTGTTCCTCTTACTTAGAATGCAGCTAATCAAGACCTTAACTGTTTTTAGTTTAATTTTCCTCTCTTAATTATTTGGTTTTATTTGCAAATGGTCATTTCAAACATCAATCTTGTGTTTTGTGTTTTTTATTTTCTTCACAAAATTATGTTAATCGTAGCATAATCTGCTACGCTGTGATAGCACGGTTTCAAGCCTATGTCTGTCTTTTATTTTGAGATTACATGCATGCATACGTACGTATGTACGTACACACACCCCTATTTTATTTAACTTCCTCCACCCCCCCCCCCCCATATAGATTTTGTGAGCTGTTCCTGGATAAAATTACATGAATCAAAAGGGGGAAAAATTGTGTGAAATACCCAGATGTTTACAGGACAAATGCCTAAATACAAACGTCAAACATTCAAAATGTTGTGCCCATTTTTAAAAATCTATAGATATCTGTCTCCTGTGTAGGTGTAGACGCTGTTGGGCTGGTGCCAGACTCCATGTACATGTCTCTGCTTGTCTTAGCCTCTGGAAGTCATCGTGTGTGTGTGTGTCCATTCTCCGTTTAGCCGCTGCTGTTCTCACCTGTAGACGTCTCCTCACCTGTAGGCTCTGTAGAGCTCCCCTGGCGGTGCGGTGCTCTGCTCTGATTGGTTGGCTCCTGTGTTCCCCCAGTTGCTGATTGACCTGTCAGAGTACGTCAGTGTAACGTCGCCGGCGGCAGCGGCGCCCGCCTTGGCACAGGCCCAACGGCAACCACCCAAACCTCCACCAGTCAGTACTAGAGCGTTAGTTAGCGGCCAGACCGACCAGCCAGACGCACCAGTAAGAACACGAGCTGCATCCTTCCTGTGTTTCTGATCACTAACAGGTGGGGGGGGGGGGACTTTAACTTGTGTGTTTACAAGCCACTGTGGCTGCTTTTTAATAACCGCGATTGGCACTGCACCTTTAATTTCTCGGTCTTTTTATATCTTTTGGTTTTTATTTCTGGGAAATGGATGAAATCATAAAATGTCCGATATGGAAAATCTCGTCTTTTGTGAACAGAAAATCCCGTTTGTCTTGGAGTCACCTGTCTTTTATCATTTCATGCATTCACTGTAAAAAACTAAATCTGCTACTAACAATTACTCATTTCTATCTATGAATGTTATTATTTTTTTCTGGATTCATACTATCTTCATTGTATAGTCTAAATATGTCAAATCACAGATTTCCTGAGCACATGCCAACATTTTCAGAACATTTCTTACTCTGTTTGACCCAAAACTTTAAAATCACAAAGAGACAAAGCAGAGAGAAGCTCTGTTTTATGGGCGGGGTTGTTATCGGGTGGTAAGAGCCTGAACAGCTGTGTGCTGAGAAAGGAGCTGATAAACGGGTTTTTTTTTTTTTTAATTTATATTTAGTCCCCTGAGCTCCGTCCAGCTCTCGCTGGATTTCCTTTTCATCGCAGATGCAGAAAACGACAGTCTGCACCAATCGCTGACTAAGGGTGTTTCCTTCCCACCTTTTTGTTTCGGATCAGTGTGGTGAGCGCTGAAGGGGTAACAGAGAAAGCGGGGGGGGAGAAATGGATCGGTTCTTCGTACCAATTATAACTTTTGACAATTGAAATTCAAACTGAGCTGGAGTGCTTGTTGGATACAAGGCTTTTTGAACAACTCAGCTGGTGTTATTCTCCCACCCTGTTACTGAATTCCCCTACATCACAGACCACTGTTGTAATCCTGTCCAGATTCTAGTCACCCCCCCCCCCCCCCCCCCCCCCCCCCCCCCCAGGTGACCCCCCTCCCCCCCAAACATGATCACCAACACCTCTTAGACCCACTTACCTTCCACCACCACCTGCTGTGAAGAGGTGTGGGTGTGTGTCTTTTGTTGCTTGGGTGTGTGTCGGTGTGTGTCTTTTGTTGCTTGGGTGTGTGTCTTTTGTTGCTTGGGTGTGTGTGTGTGTCTTAATGAATAAAGTTTGAGGTTTGTCTTTGGTCGCCAGGGTACCAGAGTCGTGGTTTCCCGCTCCTTTGCTGACTTCACATCTCAGGCGACCTTTGACATCAAGGTAAGCCAAACAATTTTTTTAATGCTACACACTCGGCTGGGAGTAATCGCCATTTTAATTTTGTGAGACGCAACAGGTCAGGAGCCATTTTTTTTCTAAACCATTAAATAAAAGAGAGTTCTCCCGGTCGTTCTCTCTCCGTAGAAATGCGACGTGCACCGTCTGGAGGAGGGTCCCCCGCTGAAGGCGGAGCTGACCCGGGACCAGGGGCTGCAGTATTACCGCGTCATGCAGACCGTGAGGCGCATGGAGCTGAAAGCCGATCAGCTCTACAAGCAGAAGATCATCAGGGGCTTCTGTCACCTGTATGATGGACAGGTGAGACCACACAGGAAGGTCCAGATTAGGGATGTTGTAGCAAACGCCCAGCCAGATGATGGTAAAGCGTACTGACGTTTCCAGAAGCCTTTATTTATGTTCACAAATCTAGTTTATCCTGCCGTACACCTTCATCCGTAAACCACCGTGAGAGCTACAGGACAGATACCGAACATTTAAATTAGCTCTTACAGATACATGTTACCCAAAATCACATTGAACAATCAAAAACAAACTACCTCGTTCCAGCTAGGTGCTTGATCATTGTCCTTTAGAGCCGTACATAGTTACCGAGCGACATGTTTCCCTCCTTACTTCCGTGTGTGCATCTTACAAACTAGTCCCCCCCCTTTGTATACACAAGTTGGATTAGCCCATTATCGAACCCTTCTTCTGTGATTTCACTGTAAAACACCGCAGTTACAGGCTGTTACACTCTGCAGCCTCACTCCTTACATCAAATAGTTGTTTTGTGAGCTACAGCCCAGTTCTTCTTCTTCTTCTTCTTCTGCAGGAAGCGTGTGCCGTGGGCATCGAGGCGGCCATCAACCCCTCGGATCACCTGATCACCGCCTACCGCGCCCACGGGTACACGTACACCCGCGGCATCGCCGTCAAAGAGATCCTGGCCGAGCTCACAGGTGAGAGGGAAGTTTTTTTTGTTTGTTTTTAAAACTTTTTATTGGTTTTCTTTTAATATAGAAACATACAGTATGTGCCATCTGGGCATGGAACACATGACATAACATGACGGGAGGATCTGTGCGTCAAGTCAAACAGCCGTTACCGTCATCATGCATAAAGAAAATGTAAAGATGCTGTTTGAAGATAGGGGGGTTCTTGATTTAGGATTCAACATGACAAAAGGAGGATTTGAGCACCAAGTAAAACAGCAGCTGAACACAAGCACATCACAAAATAAAATGATAAAGATACTGCACAAGAATAGAGGGGGGAAAAACAATTCTTATTAAAAGAATTTCAACCTTATTTTAGAGGGAAGCTAAAGAGTGGATGAATTGTACCTTTTGACACGCCTGCTGAGCCGTCCCTCCTCTTCCCTCCTCCTCAGGGCGTAGAGGGGGCGTGGCCAAAGGGAAGGGAGGCTCGATGCACATGTACGCTCCGCATTTCTACGGCGGCAACGGCATTGTGGGAGCACAGGTAAACGCACAGCACAGGAAACCGCTGCAGAAATATTCTGCTCCAACAGGGAGGAGAGGGGGAGAGGGGGAGAGCTCAAATGAGCAAAGTGGAAGTTGGTAAAGGCCACACCCACATCCTCCTACTGAGACAAAAATGGCACATACTAAGAAAAGCTCATTGTGGGACGGGCTCCAGTGGCTGGAATTCTGCACAAAGGCAGAATTTTGGGAAAGAGACTTCAGATCCAGTATTAGGTGAGCACTTAGGTCTATATAAAGAGACTTCAGATACAGTATTAGGGGACCACTAACGGTTCTATATAATAAGAGATTTCCAGATACAGTCATATTAGGGGACCACTAAGGTTCTATAAAGAGACTCAGATACAGTATAGGGGACACTAAGGTCATATAAAAGAGACTTCAGATACAGTATTAGGGACCACTAAGGTCTATATAAAAGAGATTCAGATACAGTATTAGGGACCACTAAGGTCTATATAAAAGAGACTTCAGATACAGTATTAGGACCACTAAGGTCTATTAAAGAGACTTCAGCTACCGTATAGGGACCACTAAGGTCTAATAACAAGAGACTTCAGATACAGTATTAGGGACCACTAAGGTCTATATAAAAGAGACTTAGATACAAGATAGGACTAAGGTCTATATAAAAGAGACTTCGAGTACAGTATTAGGACCACTAAGGTCTATATAAAAGAGACTCAGATACAGTATTAGGACCACTAAGGTCTATATAAAAGAGACTTCAGATACAGTATTAGGGACCACTAAGGTCTATATAAAAGAGGACTTCACGAGATCCGTATTAGGACCACTAAGGTCTATATAAAGAGACTTCAGATACAGTATTAGGGGACACTAAGGTCTATATAAAAGACATTCAGATACAGTATTAGGGGACCAATAAGGTCTATATAAAGAGACTTCAGATACAGTATTAGGGACCACTAAGGTCTATATAAAGAGACTTACAGATACAGTATAGGGGACCACTAAGGTCTAATAAAAGAGACTGCAGATACAGTATTAGGGGACCACTAAGGTCTATAAAGAGCCTTCAGATACAGTATTGAGGGACCATAAGGTCTATATAAAAGCATTCAAACAGCACATGTCATGGGACTTTTTTTTTTTTTTTTTTTTTTTAAGGCAAGCTAAGAAAAAATTAAAGCAAACAACAAAACGATGCTTACTAGACATTTGGATAACTCTGCACAGGAATGTCAACCTTTCAAGAAAACCGTTTTTCCAATAGAGAACAAATCTCTTAACCAGCTGAGCCTTAATACTTTCTACCAAAGTGAACTCTTTCAACTTTATCAGAGAAATATAAACTGCAGGCTTGATAATTTAGGTAAAGCTATAGTGTGTACTTTGTCGCCCCCGTGAGGAATTCTAAGTAATGACTACAAAACTGTTGGTGCGTCCACATGAGAGAACGAGTTTTCCAAAACTTTTAACCTCTTGTGTCTCAAATTTTAAACTCTCTGTGCAAACAGACTTCGACTGAGGCTGAATGAAAGGCGGTGGGGTTGTTTACGGGACATTTGGATAATGCTGTGACTTGTCCAGGTTCCTTTAGGCGCCGGCATCGCCCTGGCCTGCCAGTACCAAGGCAACAATCAGGTGTGTGTCGCCCTCTACGGAGACGGGGCAGCCAATCAGGTAACCATCCCACAGAGCTTAGAGCTTGTTACTGTTATATAATACCTCATAGGACACTGGAAGCTGTGCAATTTCATTCATACAGTGCAATATTTAATACATTAACCTTTCCATTACTGTGCAATGTTTATTTATTTGGTATTAGTACTTAATCATTTCATTTCATCACTGTGTAATATTATTTAATTGTTAACACTTATCTATGTTTACACAATGTGTATTCAAGCTGATTTATATATGTATACAGTTGCACTCAGGACTGTGCACCAGCACCCCCCGCCCCTCTCTTTTTTTTTTCTCTGCACTACCTACACTTTATATTTTTGATATTTTATACTGATATCTTCTTTTTTTTTGTGTCAACGCTGTAAAGGGATTGCTTTAATCTCGTTGCACAAATACCGTGTACTTGTGTATAATGACAATAAAGTCATTCTATTCTATTCTATTCAAAAATCCCAGAATATATGAATATGGAGACCTTTTGCTCAACCCAACCCCCGTGTCTGTTCTCTCTGCTCAAACCAGGGTCAGCTGTTTGAGTCGTTCAACATGGCCGCCCTGTGGAAGCTACCGTGCATCTTCACCTGCGAGAACAACCAGTACGGCATGGGCACGTCGGTGGAGAGGGCGTCGGCCAGCACCGACTACTACAAGAGAGGAGACTTCATCCCGGGAATCAGAGTGAGACAGGCATACAGCGGGGACACGAAGCGGGGGTTATAGCTCGGGGTCTTGGGGCGGTAGCTGCAGCGTGTCCTCTGGACCGTACGCTGCAGCGGGCCCGTACGGACCTAGACTAGAACGGGACGAGGCTTACGGTCCGCCCTGGCAGTTGCAGGTGTGAGCCTCCATACAGCTGTCTGACGCTCATGTATGATACTGCACACAGATGTTCCCCCGTCAGAGGTTTCCTATCATATCTGATGTTTCTGGGTTCTGATATTCCTGCTGCATTAATGGGTATTTTCCTGCTGTAGATGTGGTTAAAGTTGTGCTCATTTCCTTTTGAATATTGTTGGTTAGTTTAATTTACAGCAGTGCATCATTCTATCTCTAAAAAAAAAAGGCTTTTTAAGGACTTTATCTAGCTTAAGTAGTAGTACTAGGGTATTGCTAAATGCTGTTTTTTTTAGGCTGATAGAGATTAGTAGTTAATGAAACTGATATATTTACAACCGACATGCATTTACAGTGAAAATGAAAATCTTTAAGTGAAAATTGATATTTTGGAAAGCTACAAACTCAAACACAAAACTTTGTTTAAATGCTTTCAGTAGTTATTAAATGAGAAACTTTCAACCTAATAACAGTAACAGAGTCAGACTCAGTGGGGAGTGGAGCCGACGCAGAGGGACGGACCGAGCTGTAGCCGAGCCAAAAGTAGAACACTTTTTTTTAAATTTACTGGTTATCAGGCAATCAATACGGCGATACAGATCATCTGCAAACTGCCTGATAATCATCCCTCTGTCCCTAATAGGAACATTATCAGTTCATCACAAACATTCAACATCAACACATCTGGAGATGCATGGTTTTCACTGGACAGGAAGCAAAAACTGTCATCGGAAATTATCTTTATTTTTAACATATAGCTGCGTCTGCACTAGGATCTTAAAATAAAACGACACAACGGTCCAATCTGCTGGTTTTGAACCTAAAGGCTGTTAACGTCTCGTGAAGCGTAGTGGCAAAGTGCTTAATGTCCCTGCTAGTTTTGACCCGTTGTTTCTTGGTCTCGCAGGTGGACGGGATGGACGTCCTGTGTGTCCGAGAGGCGTTCAAGTTCGCTGCAGAGCACTGCAGATCTGGAAAGGTGAGCTGAGCTGTGTGAAGAGACACGACGTCGGGAGATTAAATCAGAAACGCAGGGAACTGGTGGAGAATTTAGTGATGTATTCTGGACAAGTTCACCAAAAAGTATTGGTTGTTCTCTTCAGTGAAGGACACAACTTCCATGAATCCTCTTCTCCTTCTGTGCCTCGTATTATTCTCTGATCACATGACTGTTTCTTGAAGCTAGCCTGAATCTCCCTGTAGCAGTTTTTT
>NC_045754.1:3718814-3718950 GCF_008692095.1 Etheostoma spectabile
TTTCCCAAACATTTCTAAAAACTTAACTAGAGATGTTCTAATTTCTTTTCTGATTCGATACCTGAACTTTTTATAGGCCCAGTGTTACGCCCCGGTCTAGGGGGGGGCCTAGGACGCAACATGAATCAGAATAAAT
>NC_045754.1:3718960-3720419 GCF_008692095.1 Etheostoma spectabile
TCCCCGTCCCCCAAGCAGCCACAAAACTTGCCTGCCTGCCAATTGGAAGGTTGGGGGTTCAATCCCTGGCCCCTGCCAGTTCCCAATGTCGAAGTGTCCTTGGGACAAGAAAGCTGACAAACGAGTTGCACACGGTGCACTGCTCCCGCCTAGGAGTGTGACAGCTGGCTACAGTCTGTCTCATTTGAGCGACGAAGCCGGGGCTCCTTTGTACCCGCGCACCCCAAAACCCAGACACACCCCCCCGGCCAACAGTCGTCGTGACCAGAGTGTGAATGTGAATGTATACATGAGATGTCACAGCGCCTTTTGCGTAGTTGTTAAGACTGGAAAAGCCGTTTACATTTACATTGGACACAAATGAATGACATAACTGGTAATCAAACAGAGGTATGACATAACTAAAACTATAGGGTGGCCTACTACCAAAACAACAAACAAAACAACCCTGTCTGGAAAGTAAGAAGGTAACCTAACGAACCATAAAGGCCAAAAGAAGAAGAACAACAACTTACCTTCCTAACTAAAGAAAACAGGAGAAAACTAAACACATCTAAAGGTCCACCTATACAATTGGAAACTGAAATATACGTAAACAAAAGTCACCGTGTGGCAGGTTGGGAGACGAGGAGAATGGAGAACGCCTGCCGGCTTCCCCCTCTCTCTCCCGACGGCCGCCATGTTGCTCCCTTAAATAGCCGGTGGTTCACAGCTGCAGCCAATCCCGGATCGGATTTAGCTGCCTCCACCAATCATCCTCCAGCAATGGCACAGCGCTATTTGCATGGGGAGAAAAACAGGACACACACACACACACACACACACACACACACACACACGACCACAGTCGTAACACCCATACAGGGGGAAAAATAAATAAATAAAGGAAAGTTAAGTGACTGTTGGTTGGCTACTGGTGTTGGAGCATGTATCAACGAGTTTAAATGTTTGCAATCTGAGAATCTAAAGCTCTTGTTCTGCTGAAAAAGCTTTTTAAAATGTCGTGCCAATGCTGAGAGATTCTTGGGAGATTATTGTACAAAGTTTGCATCTGGCTGTGAGAAATGACCCGTCGTGTGTTTCAGGGTCCCATTGTAATGGAGCTGAAGACTTACCGTTACCATGGACACAGCATGAGTGACCCGGGCGTCAGGTGAGAAACCTTTTTTTTTTTTTTTTTTTTTTTTTTTTTTTTTTTTTTTTTTTTTTTTTTTTTTTTTTGTGGCTCCAAAATGACTTCATCCTGATTTCTTCTTCTCTGGTTCAAGTGTAGAGATGAGAAAAGGATTTCTCTTCATGTCTTAGAAAGAGAAATAAAATAGACATTTTATTTTTTTATTTTGGGTTTCATGAGGTTTGTTGTTTGTGCTTTTCTGTCCCATAATTGCTAACTTCAATAAAAAGTGACACTAAATTCCAAAAGTTAAATTTAGAAGAAATGGACCCTATGACTGAAATC
>NC_045754.1:3720790-3721232 GCF_008692095.1 Etheostoma spectabile
CACACACACACACACACACACACACACACACACACACACACCTCGTTTTAAAGATTGGATTAGACTTTATTCATCCCATTCATTTTTTTCAATTCATATTCATTTATTCATCCCTTATTACAGCAGCAGTTTCTTACAGGAAAAAATAAAAAAAAACACACAAACAATAAGCAAAAGGTATTGAATGAATGTAAAGTGGCATTAAATTAAAGGTTTTATAAAGTGCGGTTGCCATAGTAAAAAAAAAAATTTGCAGTGTAAGTAAGTGACGTTAAAATTAAATTGAATATGTAATTAGCTAATATATAGCAAAATTAAGTAGCCATAATATTAATGATATTGAACTGTGACTGTGATTTAAAAAGAAAGTACTTGTAATGGAAAAGTATAAATACAGATAATAAAGAGATTGTGTGTGTGTGTGTGTGTGTGTGTGTGTGTG
>NC_045754.1:3721508-3729052 GCF_008692095.1 Etheostoma spectabile
CACACACACACACACACACACACACACACACACACACCTTCCACCCAGCACTGAACAAAGCCCCTTAAAGGGGAATTCTGGTTGATTTCAACACGTAGCCCTGTTTTTGTAATTGTGAGAAAAATGAAATTAATGGGTGCTGCCTGCACCATGTTCTCCTCCTGCCGGAGTGAGCACCAACAGGTTCACCAGGGCAAGTTATAAATGGTTTTTAGCCTCTTAACATGCTTGAAAGGTCATTACAAGTGTCTAGCCATGTGCAGTTATTACTTCTAGAGTTCAAGAGAGATCGCGCAAAACGGCAACACTGAGGTTGCATTTGTCGTCAGTGTTGGGCGTAAAGCAATTACAGCGAACGCAGTAACATCACAATGTAATATAACTACTAATTACATGTCGGTAATATTGTAATCGGGTTACAATCTCAGTGACAAAAGTGTGTGTGTGTGTGTGTGTGTGTGTGTATATAACAAGAGTATTACTTCAGCCTTTTAAAGTATGAATCATAACGACGTTACCTCCAATTTCTCCCCTCGTTGGCAAAGCACACAGCTGATGCCAAAATATTTTCACCCTTTTTATTGATGGACAGTGTCACATTGAGAGATTATTTGCTCAAAGTGTGAATGTTAGTGTGAAGTTGAACACTACAGTAGGACATAGATAGATAGATAAAAATACTGGGACATAAATTTTTTAATTGGATTGTAGGATTTCGACAATCGACTTCACTGGAAAACAGTCAAACAGATATGGCTTAACGCAACATTTATGCCTTTCTGTCACATCTTGTGCAACACGTTTTATAACTTGCCCTGTTGAAGCCTGTTGGGTGCTAACTCCAGCAGGAGGAGAACACGGTGACCGCAGCACCGACTGTTATCTCTACAGACAGACATTTAAAAACAGAGATATGTGTCGAAATGGACCAGATTTGTCCTTTAAGCTGCACCGACACCCTGACTTTTTAAGAAATAACATCCAGCACCTCCTCCCTCCATGTGAAGATCATTCCGCACCTTAACGGGACTCAGCTTTGACCTGAAACCTGTCAGTGTTATTTATTTATAGCTTTATAGAGAACTATTTAAGATGTGTTATTTGTCTTTTTGTGTGTGTGTGTTTTATGAATCTGACCCGTCGTCGGTGTGTTACCTCGAGCTACATGAGTAGTAGGGCTGTAGTCAAGACCACCTTGAGTCCAAGACAAGTCCGAGACCAGGACTAGTCGAGTCCGAGTCAAGACAGAGTCCAAAGGGGTTCGAGACAGAGTCCAGGACAGAAAAAAAGATCTTATGCATGACGGTATCAAGACAATCAATTTGGATTATTTGTGGATATAAAAGCAAAAACAGTGTCAGAACACCCAGGATTTATGAGTACAGCCGTTCCTCTTGATATCACACGTTTTACTTTCCCTCCAATATTATCATCATCAAAATAATAATAATAAAGACACCTGGACTCGGTCGAGACCAAAAGCCATATTTGGCAACACCAGGGGCAGAGTCAGAGACAAGTCCGAGTCCATAGAAAAGTGGTCTTGAGTCCAAGACCGGACTCGGGGACTACAGCCCTGATGAGAAGGTTCTTCAAGGTTGCGGTGTGTACTTCCAGGGCTGCACGTTATACGCACAAAACGCAGTTTTCCTCTTGTCTGTTTTAAGTTCTTCCACTTTAAGAAGTATTTAGATGTCTTTCAACTTTTACATGTTAAGAAAGTTGCCATTCTGCTTTTATGAAACTGTCTGAAACACTTTGAACTTCCAAGAAACCAGCGACAACAATCGTGAATATTTTAATTCCAAGTTTTCCTAAAGCATCCGATCACTTGAGTCTCTTGGCTTTTCACATCTTTTTGTTCTAGTTTAACCAATTTTTAAGAGACTGCAAGATGGATTTAGTATGTTTTTAAATGGAAACTGGAATAACACTACAGGGCGAAGTACACTTACTCAAGGACTTAACGACAATTTTCAGGAGCTTTAGTCGAGTAAATTCTATTTATTTTATGTTACTTTATAATTCACGTTTCAGAGGAAAATGTACAGTTTGTTGGATACATGTAGTTACTTTACAGATTCAGGTTATTAATACACAATATATGTGTATTACAGATAAAGCCGCACTAAATATAGATTAGTCAAGGCATTTGTTTTTGAATGCAGGACTTTTTACTTGTAACAGAGTATTTCTACACTCAAATTACTGCGTTTACTTACCGGTAAGTAAAATATCGGAGTACATCTTTTATTTTTATTTATTTGGAGTTGTACGGCCTTATCGTACAAGGATTTCTGAATAATAAAGAAGACTGTTGATCTGTGAATCAAAGCCCTGAACTAAATCCTCAAATCGGGAAAGGGTTTTTATCCAAAAAGGATAATCCGACTAGGACAGACCAACATTTACCACCACTTCCCTGCAGTGATCTCTACCTCTACAGGTTATCTCTACCTGTGAAACACATAAGATTCTAGTTTGTTGATTTTAAGAAAGTGGAAAGAAACTGAAGTTTGAAGAGAAACCTTGTTCTCTTCTGAAAGATGGATGCACTTTATTTTACAGTTTATCTGCGTGTTAGTCTGTGGTTTGGAGGATTCTGCTGCTATCTGTTCGCTCACGGAAAAATCTGAACCAATACGCTGCAGCGGCTTTAACGGGATTTCCTGTCCCTCGTCTCGCGTCCCTCTCTGGTCTTTACGAGAAGTGGACCTGTTACTGAAGCCCAGCTCGCACGGATGTGAAGTCATGACTGTGTTGAACTGAAAGACTGTATGACTGTATAATAAATGCATAAATAAAGTGTGAAGGTTAATACAAGTTTCTGTGTTGACTACAAATTTGAGTCTTCTACTTGAGTCTTTTCATGCTACTTTATACTTCTACTGTACTACATTTATTTGACAGATTTAAATTAAGATTGTCTGTGCTGTGATCTAAATGACGTGTGAAATGTGCAAGTTTGATATATAAAAATGGTTAAGTCATCTGGAAAAGACACGATTTTAACTTTTTCGTAAGTAATTTTTTGAGGCGATTCTACTTTTCACGTTTAAACATAGTATTATGCTACGTTACACATTTGAGGTACTTTGTTCTTAACTTGTATTTGAGTCTGAACTTTTTATGCTCTCTTTTACTTCTACTTCACTAAATGTATCTGACAATCTTTAGTTACTTCACAGATCAAGATTTTTGGACACAGTTGTGAAATTAAACTATTAATAGAAGTACAGCTGAGAAGGTTGGTCTGATAGTCGATTAAAAGAAAATTACACTATAAACATTTGATTGTTCCAGATTTGCCGTTTCTCTTTTTAATAATGTTCATGCACTTGTTTTTACTTTATCTTGAGCAGTCTTGGGTTCAGTGCCTTGCTCAAGAGCACCTTGGCAGTGCCCAAGAGGTGAACTAGCACCCCTCTAGCTACCAGTCCACCACCATACTTGGGTCCCTATGGGGACTGGAACCAGCAACCCTCAGGTTACCCAACTCCCTACTGACTGATCTGCTGCAACCCAATGTCGTGTGTGTGTGTGTGTGAGTCAGTCAGTCAGTCACAGGAGACATTTTTAGATGTTTTTCCCATACGCTGGAAAGAACAGATGTTTCAAAAGCACTACTTGGTCTTCTCCACGCAGTCGTAAATCCCAGAGCTTCAGTCTAGGGTGGTCCTCGACTAAAGAACTTCTCAGTTGACTAACCCTTAAAGGATTCTGTCAACTAATCGATTAGTTGATTTAATTGACAGCTGTGCGTTTTGAGAGGTGGGTAAGACCAGAAAAGCACAATATAAATGTTAATTAACCATCTGTAAAACTTGAGTTTCTACACAATTAATCCTGCAAAAGCACCACTTTAAATCTTGTGCTCCATAGAAATGTGCTCATGGGTTTATGGAAATGAGTAGTTAAGCATGAATAAGCATAAAAAAATGACTTCTCTACTAAAGAAATCTTAGTTGATTAAGACCAAAACCACGGATTAGTCAAACTAATCGACTAAGAGGAGACAGGCCTACTTCAGTCATACTGTGTCTCTTAGACCTCTGCCCTGTAAATGGACGTCTGTCCCTCTGGACCTGGACCTGGACCTGGACCTTCTTTCCCTCCAGCACTTTGTCACCGGTCCAAACTGTCCAAAGTGCTCCCTCGTCTCCTCGCTGGCTGTAGTCCGTGGTATTGTAGAGATGAAGACCTTTCTTTGAGGTGGCTGCCATGTTTCGCCCTTACACTTTTCATACTGTAACTACATTTGACTAGTTATACTTACAAGCTTTTACTGAGGGAACATTGTCAATGCACGTGTATTTTCTCACTGTGGTATTAGTACTTGAACTGCAGTAAAGGATCTGAATACTTTCTCCATCACTGATATTTTACTGTGTCAGTAATTTAACTGTCTCGCAGTGGGTTTCACAGCAGAAGTTTCCCATAATCCTGGGATCTAAATGCATGACAATGTCTACAAAAAGAGCACTTTGTCTGAATGGAAATGAAGCAGCAGGGTTCCAGTTGTGGTCCAGGCTCACGTCTCCATCTCGGACCACTAGATGTCCCCGCCGGGCTGGAAAATCCACTTCTTTTATTTACTGGTAAACATGGCAACCAAACACACAGCAGAACAGCGTGTTAATGGACTGGAAGTGTTGTTACTCCAATCCCTGTACAGGCAGTTAATGAAATCCTGAAATACACACACTTAAAAAAAGCTGTAACTTCCATAAACAAGAGCTACTGTGGAAGAGTAAAATGTATCGTAATGATTTTGAGTGTACAGCTTCACGTGTGACCGCTCATTTTGAACAAGGCTTGATTAATTAATAATCTCTCACAAACACAAGGCATTGTGGTTGTAATGTTGTGCAATTTGTGTAATGTAGCTCAGTCTGTAAGGGACTGGGTTGGGAACTGGAGGGTCGCTGGTTCAAGTCCCCGTTCAGACCAAAGCGTGGCGGTGGACTGGTAGCCCCAAGTGTGGCTCGGAAGCTGGAAAGATGCTCAGCAAGATTTGCTCAGCATTAATAATAGGTCCTGAGTATATTTCAGGCCTGTGTGTAGTGATTACTAACAAAACAGTATCAATAAAAACTGATTTACAAAATAACTAGATAACGCAAAAAAAAAGAAGTTGATTCATAAAAATGACCTGAATTAATCGAGACAGAGTGAAAAACACCTAATGCAGAAATGTAACTTAACCCTTGTGTTGTCTTCACTTTTGGGATCCTCTCGTGTCCCTCGGGTCAAATTGACTCGTGACTTATTTGGGGTTTTAACTTAAATTTAACTTCATCATCTATTAACAAATGTTGGCTTTAACCCTTGTGTTGTCTTCCCCGTTAACCATGAACTTGCCCTTCCAGGTCAAAATTTTAAAAAAATGTTTTTGCTTTTCCAATGTTTTTGTCCTTTTTCTGATTTATTTGTCACTTTTTCCAGCTTTTGATGCTTTTTTTTAAAAAACCTGAGCTGGTTTAATAACAGGTTTTACACTTATTCTTGGAATTCATGGTCACCAAACCTCATTTATATCAAATTATACATACGTTTTTAGTTAAAAAGGCAGAAATTAGGAATTCTTTTAGCTAATAGTTAAGATCTGAGGATGTTGAGTGGATCACAGATGGATAGATGTCAAAGTTTAGTCCGGATACGGTTTTGAAAGATAATTCAAATGCTAAAAGATTAAATAAAACACCCAAAAAATGTAATGAAATGAATCATTAATCTACCTGAATAATGTGGCATGTCATTTTTGGGCAAGTTGGTTGAAAAGAAATCTAATATTTCTGATGTAAAACACTTTGAAACGGGTCAGTTTGACCCGAGGACGACACGAGGGTTAATAAAAGGTTTTAGTAGAGATTTGAAGAAAGTCACATGAAAGTTGTTTTTAAGTGAGTTACGCTGAGGGATGATGGACACATTATGAAGCCAAAGGAGGAAAAAAAAGTACAAAAGACTAGAAACAAACCAAAAGTTACGATGATGTGCAGTTAAATAATCCAAGAAGGCGTGCAGCCGGATGACAGACACCAGGCTCTAACAGGCTGAGCTTTACCTCAGCGGTTCCAAAGCGTTTTCACGTTAACAACCCCCTAAACTCTCAATAAGACCCCCTAAACTCTAAATAAGACCCCCTAAACTCTGATGAGATTTCGTCCCTGGGTCCCCCATCTGAGAGGAACTTTGCTTTGACGTGTTTAATGAACCTGTTTGAGTCGTGATTCACTCGGATCCTTAACCCGACTCTTTAAATTTACTCCCGAATCGGGAGTCTCTGGTCTCATTAACCCGGATCAGTCTAGTCCTGCTTCTACAATTCATTGTGAAATGATGACAGCCTCTTGCAACGTTGGCTCCTACTGGTCCTAGACATCTTAGCTAAAAGCTTCAAGACTTACAATGTCCTAAACAACCACGACTCCACAAGACCAGTTAGCAGAGACGGTCCGAGACAGGATGCAGGAGCTTCCCGACCCGCGGACTCAGCCGGGAACATTACAAGCTCGCAGACCACTTGAGAACTCACAAGCCCTCGATGACCCACGAGCCCTCGACGACCCATGAGCCCTCAAAGACCCACGAGCCCTCGAAGACCCATGAGCCCTCAAAGACCCACAAGCCCTCGACCCCCAACAAGTCCTTAACGACCCACAAGCAAAAAAATCCACAACAAAAGAAAATCTTTCACTTGTGAAATAACTTACAACGTTCTGCACGTGGCCCAGCTGGGCTGCTGCAGGTCTGGTGTGTATTTGTAGTTTATTAAAATACAATTAGGGCGAGCAGACACTCGTAAACATCGCAAGCTCGCCTCGGCTCGCCCAAGGATCAATACTGACTCAAGTGACTCGGACCACCCGGTTCAGTTTAGTGACCCAGAATAACCCGAATCCTTAAAAGGAACCGAGTTTGCCAGGCCTTATGTTTAATTACAGAAAGTGTATGAAACCCATAACCAGATAGCCATAACCGTACAATCTGTCGTTGTGTTACTGAAGGATTTGAATTATAGGGAAAATGAATATTCCTCTTTGTGTTTGAGACCCCTTGGTAGCCCCTCAAGGACCCCATGGGGGTCCCCGGGCCCCACTTTGGGAACCACTGCTGCATAGGCCTTGTTCAGATACGGTTACCAAATTAAAAATAATTAGTCTATTTTTGAATGTGGCATCCATGTAAGGTACTCTGATTAGTCACGGTCCACCACATGGAGCAGAAAAACAGATTTTAAATGTGAATATTGCATTTTTTGTGTTTTAAATCAAACACATTTCTTTTTTTGAGTCAGAATTATGACTGAGTCGTGCATCTTGTTATATAGGCTACATCAGAATAATAATAATAATGAGCCAAAGTTGAGTTTATTTTGCATTTTTCTGCCTCAGGAAGCCACCCCCTCCTGACGTGACGCGAGCGTGACGCAGCGGTCTGACGGACAGGTAAGCCGACACCGGGCGCCATATTGGGCAACAACGGAAGTGAGAGAGAGAGAGAGAGAGAGAGAGAGAGAGAGAGAGAGAGAGAGAGAGAGA
>NC_045754.1:3729072-3733872 GCF_008692095.1 Etheostoma spectabile
TGTGTGTGTGTGTGTGTGTGTGTGTTTTGAGTCAATCAGTTTCCGAAAAAGGGCGTCCTCCTCCTCCTCCTCCTCCTCCTCTCTGTGTGAGTGCGTCTCCCCGGAGGAAGGGGCGGTCCCAGCGCCGCAGCAGATCCGGAATTAGAAGGTGTTCGCACGGCTCGGCTCTGCTCGAACGGTCGGTGGGACGCTCCGGTTCCACGGGAGAGGGGGGACCAGAAAACGGACAACCAGCTCAAACACACGTTTCGTTTAAAAGAAGGAAAGGAAAAGAAAGACGGGAGGAAGGAAGGAAGGAAGGGAGGGAGGGAGAAGCCGGGTGGACTGAAAGTGTTGGCCGAGGGAGGGACGTCGAACCTGGGGCAGAAGAGAGGAGTAAATACAGAAAGAAATAAAAGTAGAAGGGGGGAAATAAAAGGAGAAGATGCCCCTGGCTCAGTTGGCGGATCCCTGGCAGAAGATGCCTCTGGGGGGCACGGCTGCAGAGGTGAGACATTTAAACATTTGTCCTCTTGTCAAACTGCGGGACAGACTTGTAGTAGACAGGTAATGCAGGTATAACCCACGCAGGATGTCATTTAAAGCGTCATAATGTCCCTGTTAGATAATTAGTCTACCTTTAAAAGCTGTGAAATGGACAACACATGATATAAAATACACTAACACAACACAACAATGCATCTTAAAGGCACTGTTAGATGGTTGTTCTACTCTTAAAGTTCCTTTAGGGAAGCCAAATTAGATTATAATACACATTTAAAGTCACTGTTGGATCATTATTCTTGCCTCAAAGGTCCAATATTTAACAAAAACTTATACAATGTATATAAAATACACTTAAAGCTCTTACACAAACGCCAAATTAGATCAAAATACACTATAAAGCATCACTCTGAGCACTCAAACATGCTGTAATACTCCTATATAGAAGTATTAAACACAAATGTAATACTTTGTTTTAAAGCTATAAATCTGAATCTTGTAGTCTCTAAAATATCAAAAAATTGTTAATAATTCTTGTCACAATTTCCTAAAGCCTAAGCTGACAACAGTCTAAAACCCCCATATATAATAAATAAATAAATATATATATATATAATTATAAGACAAAAAAGCAGCTTATCCTTGCAAAATTTAGGAGTGAATTTGATATGTTTCCCATAAATCTGACTGAAATCATACATCGATTACCCAAATAGTTTTATATTGATCCCTTTATGCTTCAGCTCTACGGTAACATGACAAAAAGGTTATTATTGGGTAACAGAAATGCTTCCTCAGAGCACAAATGGGGCGTAAAATACGCCGTATGTTAACATGAAACCTTTAAACTTAGGGTCACAAGTCCCCACCCGTCACTCTGGGGACGTGGTGGAAAATCCTTTTGTAGTGGTTCGGATTTTGATTTGAGGATTTTTTATTCCTTGGGGTTAAAACAAAATAAACAGGCAAAGTTGAAGTGTGTCATTGTTCTAAAAAAAACCCAACAACACACAAACAAGGAGCTTTGTGTCCAAAACTGAGACACAAGATTGAGACAAAAACAGCTCCTGTGTTAGATGAGTTGGTGTTTGTTTTTTCTTTTTTTTTTCCAGTTCTTCCTTCCTACGAGTTTTTGAATCTTGATAAAGAGCAGGAGGCGGTGCCACTGTGACTGCATGATTCAGGAAGAGCTTGTGTGCGTGTGTGCGTGTGTGTGTGCGTGTGTGTGTGTGTGTGTGTGTGTGTGTGTGTGTGTCCACTTCCTGTATGAGGTGTCACAATGACAGAATGGCGAAATAGCTTCCTGTCACTCTGGAGGCAGATTGTGAATAATCTAAAACGTTATTTGTGCTCAGACGTTAAAAGAATGCACCGAGTCGCTGCTGTTCTTCTGTCCGCCCTCCCTGACGTGCTCGTGCCTGCTCGTACAGCTTTCTCCGCCCGGCCTCTTTTCACTCACTCCTCACTCAAGCCGACCTTTGACCCCCCCCCCCCCCCCCCCCCCCCCCCCCCCCCCCCCCCCCCCCCCCCCCGTGTGTAACACCTCGCAGCCTCTCGCCGTGCAGCAGCGATGTGTCGCACCGGCTCTGTGTTTTCATTTAGGCCACCACGGGACACAAAGGAGTGAGTGGTGAAGTTGTGAAATAAAGAAGAGATGCTTCTGTAGGATGTTTGCCCTGGAGGCAAGAACACACACGCACACACACACACACATACATACACACATACGCACACGCACACGCACACGCGCGCACTTGTCTGCTGAAATGGGGAAAAATGAGTTTAGATCAAGATGGCTGCAGCTATGAATCTGCACTCTGCCGGCTTAAATGTTTTCTTACTTAACAAAGAAAGTCATTTGAAAAGCTGGATTAAAATATATATATATATATATATATAATTATATACACTCACCGGCCACTTTATTAGGTACCCCAGCTCTATAACGTTGGACCCCCTTTTGCCTTCAGAACTGCCTCATATTCTTCGTGGCATAGATTCAACAAGGTGCTGAAGCATTCCTCAGGGAGTTTGGTCCATATTGACATGATGGCATCACACAGTTGCCGCAGATTTGTCGGCTGCACACATCCATGATGCAATCTCCCGTTCCACCACATCCCAAAGATGCTCTATGGATTGGATCTGGTGACTGTGAGGCCATTTGAGTACAGCGAACTCATTGTCATGTTCAAGAAACCTCTGTGATGATTCCAGCTTTATGACATGGCGCATTATCCTGCTGAAAGTAGCCATCAGAATTTGGGTACATTATGGTCATAAAGGGATGGACATGGTCAGCAACAATACTCAGGTAGGCTGTGGCGTTGCAACGATGCTCAATTGGTACCAAGGCCCAAAGAGTGCCAGAATATTCCCCCACCATGACCCCACCACCACCAGCCTGAACCGTTGAACAGGCAGGATGGATCCATGCTTTCATGTTAGACGCCAAATTCGGACCCTACCATCCGACTGTCGCAGCAGAAATCGAGACTCATCAGACCAGGCAACGTTTTTCCAATCTTCTATGTCCAATTCGATGAGCTTGTGCAATTGTAGTCTCAGTTTCCTGTTCTAGCGAAAGGATGGCACCCATGTGGTCTTCTGCTGCTTAGCCCATCTGCCTCAAGTTCGACGTACTGTGCGTTCAGAGATGCTCTTCTGCCCACCTTGGTTGTCACGGGTGTTATTTGAGTCACTGTTGCCCTTCTATCAGCTCGAACCAGTCTGCCATTCTCCTCTGACCTCTGGCATCAACAAGGCATTTCCGCCCACAGAACTGCCGCTCACTGGATGTTTTTTTTTTTCGGACCATTCTCTGTAAACCCTAGAGATGTTGTGCGTGAAAATCCCAGTAGATTAGCAGTTTCTGAAATACTCAGACCAGCCCTTCTGGCACCAACAATCTGCCACGTTCAAAGTCACTCAAATCACCTTTCTTCCCCATACTGATGCTCGGTTTGAACTGCGGAGATTCTCTTGACCATGTCTACATGCCTAAATGCACTGAGTTGCCGCATGTGATTGGCGCTTAGAAATTAAGTGTTAACGAGCATTTGACGGTGTACCTATAAAGTGGCCGATGAGTGTTTTATATATAACATATATATATATTTATATTTACTTTTTCAATTAATCCATTAGTTTTGTCTATAAAATGTCAGAAAATATAGAAAAATCTTAATCAGAGTTTTTTTAATTTTTATAGACCAAACGATTTTTCGATTTACCAACTACTCGACAAATGAGTCGACAGTGAAGCTGGCTGTGAGTTGCAGCTCCAGTTCAGAGGAATTACAGTAAAGTTACAACAAAGTCTCTCTTGAGGAACCTTGTCCTGGTTCCTCTGGATGGATCCTCGGCCTGTGTTGTGTTTTCCTGCCTCCACTAAAGCTTGATTTACGATCGTGTGGAGGCTCCACGCAGAGCTTTTTCCGTAGTCTACTTAAGTGGCCTGATGTTTATATATATATGTGCGCTGGTGTGTGCGTTGAGCCAGCATTTCTGTGTGTGTTGTGTGTGTGTGTGTGTGTGTTGTGTGTGTGTGTGTGTGTGTGGTGGGTGTGTGTGTGTGTGTGTGGTGTGTGTGTGTGTTGATTTAATGTTGTTTAAGGAGAAGGAGAACCAATCAATCAATCAATCAAAATGTATTTATATAGCACTTTACAACAACCAGCAGGGTCCAAAGTGCTTAACAAATGAAAAATCACAACATACGATAGAAAGAGTAAACATAGAAAACATAAAATCAGAAAAGTTACAAGAAAACAAAAGAATGAAATTGTCACCACCACTGCTACGTATTAAAAGCCAACTGACAAGATAGTTTTGAGTTTGGACCCAAAGAGCCACATCTGTACCAGTACTATCGGGAACTTGTTCCAGAGTCTCGGGCACAACTGCAAAAGCCAGCCCCCCCCCCCCCCCCCCCAACACCGTTTATACCTGGACATTTAGACTTCTAAAACCATCTGGTTTGAAGAACGCAATGACCGGTTTTATTCCCGCGCGGTTAAAATTTCAGACAAATACTCCGGGGCGAGACCGTTTAAAGCTTTGAAAACAAACAATAAAATCTTAAAATCTATTCTAAAACGCGCCGGGAGCCAGTGCAGGGTGCAGAGAACGGGAGGGATGCGTCCACGTCTAGATGTTTTTGTTAAAAAAGCGAGCAGCAGCATTTTGCAGCAAGTTGAAGACGTGAGATGGACGTCTGATTCAGACCAACAATAAGTCCAGGAAATAAGTCGGGGGAAATGCAGCGTAATCAATCAATCAATCGATCAATCAATCAATCGATCAATCAATCGATCA
>NC_045754.1:3733882-3744681 GCF_008692095.1 Etheostoma spectabile
TCAATCAATCAAACCTTATTTCTAGAGCACATTTAAAACAACCAGGTTGACCAAAGTGCTGTACGTTGACATGAACCAATAAATAGACAGAATCCAACACCAGACAAATACAACATACACTTCTCATGTTGGATTAAAAGCCAGGGAATAAAAATGTGTTTTAAATTGCGATTTAAAAACCAGAAGACTGGGGGCCAGTCTGACAGGAAGAGACAGTTTTTTCATATTTTCAATTTTTATATAAACGGGGCTGACTCGGTTTAAAAACTGGTTTTCAGCAGGTTCCTGTTCTGCAGAATCAAAACATTGGACGTGGTTACAGCACGTTGGGACGGACATTTGTGCAGGACATCGATACGGACTAGACACATTTGGACAACTAGAACAACAATACAGTTACATAAGGACAAAGACGTTTATACAAGACATCAGCATGGGCAAGACAGATACAGATTTCATCCACAGTCTCGGGGCTGCGACGGAGACAGCCCGATCCCCTCTGCTCTTGAGCCGCGTTTTAGGGACAACAAGAAGAGACCGGTTCGCAGACCCGAATGACCTTGAAGGAGCATGTGGCTTCAACAGATCAGTGCTGTAGACTGGAGCTAGTCCATGAAGGGCTTTAAAACCCAACAATAGAATCTTAAAATCAATCCGTAAACTACTCGGGAGCCAGTGAAGAGAGGCCGGGACCGGGGTGATGTGATCTCGCTTACGAGTCCCAGAGTGAGGAGCCGAGCGGCAGCGTTTTGAACCAGTTGTAGTCGAGGGTGGAGGCCTCGCTAACTCCTCCATACGGAGCGTTACGATAGTCAATGGCCAAGGCATAACCGAGCCACGGGCGAGGGACGCACGTCGCCGCGACGTGTAGTTACATTTTCCGAGAGGTGCACGTCAGGTTACGGCGTCGGTTAGTGTCTTCACGTACCTAAGAATGTAGCAGCGGCGTAGATTTCACGCAGAAGTAGAAATCAAGCGGATTATTGGCATCAAGTCTCCCAATTTAATCCTCGAGTTTAATTGGATTTGATTTTTAAAAACGAAGTTACATGCTGCAATAATATGAAAGGTGTTCTCTGAGTTTACCATGGGAACCTATATCCACACAAGTAATCACAGGACTTAATGTCAGAATTACAACGGGTACAAACCTGCATTAACAAAAAGAAAGAGGTACAAAAGGCAGCTCATTACTTTTACATTATTAAAAGAACCTTTCAGGTATTTTTAATATCTTGATTGCCACAAATTTGACATTTTACACATTCTGCATCCCTCAACATCTGGCCACGGACGAGTCTTTTACTTCTCTTGAGCTGGGATGAACTGTGTGTGTGTACTTTGTGTATCAAGTGTGCAAGCTCTGCATATTTTTTGCATATTGACATGATGATGATGATGATGATGATGAAGATCACGATGACTCATGACTGTGCGACCTCAAGCAGTGTCCAAAAAACAAACAAAATTGGCTATATTTCAACCCCCAAAGCTATATTTTATGGGAAACTTGGAGCATTATTGTCTCTCAAAAGGATCTTTTGTATTTCCCGAACACCGACAGTCTCTTTAAACCATCAAGTGAAGGATTTAAAAGGGTCTGACGGGGACTCCCGGTGTCTTCAGAGACCGGCTGCACAGTTTTAATCCAGGAGAAGACTCCGCAGTCCTTTTCCTTGGAGAATAAACAGAGCTTTTCCTCCTTTTCCCCTCCATGTGCAAGCCTGTCCTCTCTGTCACCTTCCATCTCTGCATCCTACTCCCTCTTTCTAATCAAAATCCAGAACTCATCCTGTCTGTCATCCCCCCCCCCCCCTCCCCCCGCTGTGCAGTTTTCAGGCTTATCCTCCCGGCGCTGCACTTATCTGCAAAGTAAATAGTCTCCATAATCGCTTTTATAGTTAATATTGTTCTTGTCAGGCAGTAGTATCACTGCTATCAGGGTCTGAGTCCCAGCTGTCGCTGCAGCAGGTAAGCAGCAGACCGGCTGCTAATCTGACTTACATAATGCTAATTCATCGTTTTGTTTTTGTTCTTCCTTTTTTAAACCGAGCAGATGAGGTTGAAGCAGTCGGAATCTGCTGATAAAGTCTGGGGACTTTAAAAATATATAAATATATATATATATATATTTGAAATCTGGTTGATTTCTCCATAACAGGGAGCAGGAGGGAGATGATTAGAAGGTTTCATAATACTTTGAGAAACTGGATGGATCCTCGGACTGTGCTGTGTTTTCCTGCCTCCACTAAAGCTTGATTCATGATTGTGTGGAGGCTTTTTTTTTACTTTACTTTTTCAATTAATCCATTAGTTTTGTCTATAAAATGTCAGAAAATATAGAAAAATCTATGCCAGGGGAGTGTTTTTTAATTATTAGACCAAACGATTTTCGATTACCACTGCCGACCAATGAGTCGACAGTGAAGCTGGCTGTGAGTTGCAGCTCCAGTTCAGAGGAATACAGTTAAAGTTACAACAAAGTCTCTCTGAGGAACCTTGTCCTGGTTCCTCTGGATGGATCCTCGGCCTGTGTTGTGTTTTCCTGCCTCCACTAAAGCTTGATTTACGATCGTGTGGAGGCTCCACGCAGAGCTCTTTCTGTAGCCTACTTAAATTGCCTGATGTTTTTATATATATATATCTATGTATATATTTTAAGCACAAGCCTCGTAGGCCACCCTGCTCCTAAATCAGGTCGCCAAAGTACATTTTTAGGGGCCTAAATGTAAATCTTTTTCACCCTTCTTCCCCTTCATGCCTCTGGCTTTTTACACTGCAAATACAAATGTACACAAAAAAATGTGTTCATGGTCCGATGACGTCGTTCACCTGCGTGTTAAGTAGCCATGTGCCGGAGGCGCTGGTTCAGAGGAAGGGGCTGGTTTGTCTTTGCCAGCAGTTAAGGTCACGACAGCTTTCGTTTTAGCTGGTTTCCTAAAACGGAAGACGCTGGACGAGAGGCTGCATGCGGACGTTAGTCTTACCTTGTGTAACTTGTCCCCTCCGTGACACACCGTCCTGAGTTTTTCGGGTTTTTCTTTCAGCTTGAAGTGATCTTAAACCTTCGGCCGTTTCGACTGTCTCGTCGAAACGCTGTTAAATATATTTGAAATCTGGTTGATTTCCCCCTCACAGGGAGCAGGAAGGAGATGAGTAGAGGGTTTCGTAATAATTTGAATTTGAGGAACCTTGTCCTGGTTCCTCTGGATGGATCCTCGGCCTGTGTTGTGTTTTCCTGCCTCCACTAAAGCTTGATTTATGATCGTGTGGAGGCTCCACGCAGAGCTCTTTCTGTAGCCTACTTAAAATGCCTGATGTTTATATATATATATATCTGTGGATATATTTTAAGCATATTTAAGTAGCCATGTGCAGGAGGCGCTGGTTCAGAGAAAGGAAAGGGGCTAAGGTTACCGACAGCTTTCCTTTTAGCTTGTTTTCAAAAAACAATCTCTATTGGAGAGTAGCAGGAAGACGCTGGACGAGAGGCTGCATGCGGACGTTAGTCTTACCTTGTGTAACTTGTCCCCTCCGAGACACACCGTCCTGAGTTTTTTGGGTTTTTCTTTCAGTTTAAAGTGATCTTAAACCTTCCGCTGTTTTCTTTGACTGTCTCGTCTGGTAGCCTCCTCACTGTTTTTCCTCTCTTCCTTCGTTTTGTAATCTGCGTCTTCATGGCATGTGATCACAGCAGCGTCAGCCCGTTGTGCGATCACGGAAGACTTGTATCAAGTGGACGCACCAACAGTGTAGTTGTCATCACTTCCTCATGAGGGGGGACAGAATCCACACACTATATACACACTATAGCTTTAAAAAAGACCCAAAAAATCGCAATCGCCGTAGAAACCCCAACCGAAAAAAGAATCTCAGAACGAAACGCCCCGCCAACAAGATACACTGTATCAGTTTCTGGTCTTGGTCGTGTGTCTGGATCCCAGTTTCTTCTTCCCTAAAAATGGAGTTTTTGGCCCATGTCCACATAGGGCCCTGTTGCTTTACTACTAAGGAGTAAACTACTAGACGTTATGAATGAAGATCCTATATCATTCATGGAGTGAGTGATCGCTAGAGCCTGTACTAGTCTGGAAAGGGTCTCCAAAGATAACTTGTAATATGACTTGGATTACTAAAATAAAATTGAATATGAAATTAGCCTGGTGAATTAGGAGGCTGAGGGTTCCGCCAGTGTTTGGATTTTAAAAGCATCAAAATGAGCGCAACAAGCTTTCAATCTCTACTATAAATATAAAGTCAAAAGAAAGATCCATGCGATCCCCCACCATTCTTCTGCATTTTACAAAGCATATTTATTTAAATTCTAAATACATAAATGAAATAAACAATTAAAAACTGCCTATGAGCTCTACAGTAGCCTGAATCTCTAAATAATCTAACGGTACATGTTAAATTAGTCAATTCGTCTCATGTCCATACATATAGGTTATACTTTTCTTTTTCCAGGGAACCTTTATTGCTAATGTCACGTTTATTTATTTCCAACGAGGGGGCTGGCTATCCCATACCTACAGAATAAAAGCAAAAAAACCCTTTATTTCCTAAAGTTGGGTTCGGCAACTTGCAGAGCGCTTAAACCTTTGCGATTTCCTGGATGCCGGATTTTGCTTATCAGCGTGTATTATTACTACTAACACAACCTACTAGAAATGTCAATAAGTTTTAATACTTGCGCACACACCGTAGCGCCAAGCTTTCAAAAACTGTCCTTTCTCCTTAACGACGTGACCACAATACATGTTTTACAACAAAGGTAAAACATTGGAAGTCTGCTAAATGTCCTTCTAACATCCCTGGGGCTTCAAAGACACCATGTTGTCGTTTTTAAACGTGATAGAATGTAAACCCAGAGCGGGGAGGCGTACAGTCAAATCTTTCCATAAATGACACGCCTTTATTTCCCCTCTTTTTCACTAACTTTGTGTCCTGTTGTTGTTGTTGTTGGTGTTGTTGTTTGGTGTTGTTGTTCCTTGGTTTGCCTAAATAACCAGGTAATGTGTGTGTGGGTGTTGTTCGTGGTGAGCTGAGTGGGTAACGGGGGGGGGGGTTACTCCTGGTTAAACTAAATATTTTCTCCTACATTCTTTTTCCAGAGCGGGTTTTTTTTTATTTTTTTTTTTTGTTGTTTTTTTTTTTTTAACGATTTTTTGTGTTTATTTGTGTATGGGTCCGTGCAACATATGGCATATACTGGTTTAAAAAATAAAAAAAGGGTAAATTGTACAATTGTAACTTGTCTGTAGGTTGGTATGTGCATATTACAATCAACATGTTTTGAGAAAAAAAAAAAAAAAATCTAATAACTTGCCAGCAGTTACAACGAGTCCAAGCCCTCCCCAGCTCAAGTCGTCCCCCAGCAAGCCAGAGAGCGCTCGAAAGTGGCACCCAACGCGAACTGGCGGGGAGTAGGTTGGGCGCCAGAGAACGTCGGGAAATACGGAGAGGCGCTCGTAACGGTACGGATTAATAGCGCAATGACCCCGAAAAAACTCTGGGCTTCTAGGCTGGATACAAAAGCTTGATAAGTAGGCCCAAAATGGTCTACGTTGATTATAGCGCCCCCTAATGGCTTATCTTTACCAAATGTGGTACAGAGCGTCCGGGCGGCATGCCAAAAAACCATCACGGGTTTGGTACTGATAGCATTTAGTGTGGCAGAGATATTGCATTTGCAAATTTCCCTTTTAAATGCATTGAGTGTTTTGATAAAACCAAGGATCGTTTATCATATCGCCCCCTAAAGGCTGACCTTTACCAAGACTCACATGACCTTTTAGCTTAGGTTGTACGGATTTTAGGGATATGATAATCCAAGAAATGACTTTGCAAAAAATCACGCGGTACACTCGGCCTCGGGCTTGGACCTAAAAAGATAAAAGACACAAATTCTCCTCCGATGAAGCAGCGGTCTGAAAGCCGCCTGCTCAGTGAGTGTCTGCAGGGGCGTGGAGGGGGACGTGTTAGGACCTGCAGCACGGAGCTTGTTATCATGTCACCACGGTGGATCAGGTGTGTGTTAATGTGTAACGTCTCTTGTTGTGTGTGTGTGTGTGTGTGTGTGTGTGTTGTGTGTGTGATTACAGGATGTACACCACGATCCTGAGGACTCGGTGGGCGATGACGACCAGATGCCCGCCATCACCGTGAGTCCTCCGCCTCCTGTTCTTAGTTCTCATGTTCACATCAGACAGAGACCATGCTCCAGACTGTGTTGGGAGCTTTTTGTTAGTCTTGCCTGACTTTTTTTTTTTTTTTTTTTTTTTTTTAAATATGTTAACACAGCGAGCACGGTTTGTACTGACAACGGCGTAACACTCTGAAAGATGTCTGTGTGCTGCTATTGACGAGTAAACAGCCCTCACGGCCATTTGTACACTCACACGTGTGCAGCCTTGTGTTCTCATGCTTTCACACAAGGCTCACTATTGCTCTTAGATGGATATCCACTGTGTGAGAGAGAGAGAGAGAGAGAGAGAGAGAGAGAGAGAGAGAGAGAATTGACGCCTACTCCTGCAGGATAATTGCTGGTATCAAAGTGGAAGCTTAGTGTGGCTCACTATTAAAGTCATGAGTCATCTGAAAGCAAAAAAAAAATAAAAGATAAAAAAATCCTCCCTCAGATTCCTCCGCTCTGCCCGATATCATCATTTATTTGTGATGTGCTATTTGGGGATTAGATGTTGTTATTTACTCTTTCCCTCAAGATGCATCACACACTTGTTATTCTTCAGCCTTTTTCTCTGGCCCACTTTCAAACGTGCAACACACACTTTATTTTGCATATTTCATATTGCATTAGTTTCACAATGTCAAAGTATACTGGAAAAAAGTACACTGTCAGGATGGACACTCGCAAACTCACTGATGTAAAAATGTGACATGTTTTTGTGCGTTTGTATCTCTGTAGTTTGCTAAAGATGCTTTAATGAAGTAATTCACAGATAGAGAAACAAACCCACTACAGGACACTGATGTGTTTAGGAAAAAAACATGTACACATCATGGCATCGAGTTCTTAACAGGACTAACATGACAGTCATTAAAAAAGGCGGATTTTAAAGTGTGTGTATGTGTGTGTGTGTGGGGGGGGAAGGGGTGGGGGGGAAGGGGGCCGGCTAGGGCAGCTGCAAGCATCGATTTTTAAATGCAGAGGAGATGGCTTAGATCTACTGTCTGAGAAAGAGCTGAGCACTCATTACCTCACTCTTCAGAGTCTGCAAGGATCTAGATGAGAAACCGTTATGAACGTCACATTGTGTGTGTGTGTGAGGATGAATATATTACAAAGTCGTTAATGAGTGAGTTTGACTTTTCCACTGGCTCAACTGAGTGTGAAACCGTGTGTGTGTGTGTGTGTGTGTGTGTGCGTGTGCGTGTGCGTGCGCGTGCACGTGCGTTGTCTCAGGTTAAACTGGTGTAATGAGGCAGCTTTCTCTCTGTGTCACGCTGCCGGGACTACTTCTGTACATGTGTGGAGCCTCATTGACGCAGTGCATTGTTAGTTCCAGCAGCCATTCAAATGTAAAGATTGGATGTTTTTTCTTTGGCGTGCAAAATGAATCGCTAGCTATTTTGAAAATCGATTAATCGGTCTAAGAATGTCTTTATGACAGAAGTAAAAATTGTCTGTGATTCCAAGTCCAAAATTTTAGAGACCTTTTCTCAAAGGTTAACTTCTGTTCCAGTTTCCCTCGTTCATGTGTTGAGCGCCAGCTCGAGAAGCCATGAAGCTGCGACCCTGGGAGCAGGGAAATCCATCCAGAGTATCTTATTTTATTAATTAAACTATCTATCTGCTAATTGGAGGCAGCGTATGGATTCTCGTAACGCACGCAGGACGATATATTACCGCATTGATATTCTTTCCCACCCCTAGTGCAGATTAATCAATAATAAAAATTAGTTATTTTTTGTTGCCCTACAATAAATGTATCTAAATTAATTAATCCTCATTTCAACTTTAATCTAACCATCACTTTAAAAATCAAGTTGAAATCCTCAACTTATCTTTCAGAAATGTCCTCACTCTCACTCAGTTTGTCCCAGTCTACTTAAACGCAGGTGTACGCCAAATACCCAGTAGGACAGGTAGAGCATTTCCAGATACCCACTTATAAAAGCACAAGGATACGTAATGTTTTTGTTCACACATTTCTCACTCAATCCTTCTCTCACACACACACACACACACACACACACACACACACCTCAAAAGAGACGTCATCACTCCAAGCACGTCCCAGTCGGCTGATGCTCATTGTGTAAACACACATCTGCTAATTCGGATATGTCAGCATGTTGCAAGGGACGCACTCACTTCACTTTAAATAACTGACTTCACAGCTCACTGTGCGTAACGCACACACACACACATACACACACGCACACACGCAAAAAAAAACACACACACAACACACACACACACCACACTCTCAGATGCCCCCATCGGTAAAAATGCTTTCCTCCAACAAGCGTTAGGAACATGCCCGTGGGTCTCTAGGGACCAACAACATCTGCTGCCATCTCTGCTGCTCGGCGTGTGTGTGTGTGTGTTGTGGTGTGTGTTTGTGTGTTTTTGTGTGTGTGTGTGTGTGTGTGTGTGTGTGTGTGTGTTGTGCTGTGTTTGTTGTGTCCTGTGGGTGTGTGTTGTGGTGTGTTAGCAGACACCTGTTCATATTTGGACCTTGATGCGGGTCAACCCTCCTTCCCTGTGGGGGAGTCTGACACCGACCGTCCGCCTCTAACTGCGACTTGTTGTTGTGCCATTTTTTATTTTCCGTTTTTGTGTTTTGTAAATTTTGTCATTCGCTGCATAAGTTTTCAGTTCAGTTTCAGGCTTTTAGATGGTTTAATGGACTTTATCTCTTTGTGCAGCTGTTTAGCCTAATATGCCCCGTTTGGAGTTTAAAAACTGAGAATAGACCAAACCATGACATGACAAATCTCCTGCACCATTAAGACTAAATAAATCAAACCTTTGGCCTCAAATTCAAGCTGAATCTGATTTTAATGGATTATTTAGGAGGAAATTGATGAGCTCTAAAGGCTATAAATAATTAATATTTTTCTTCATGTTTGTTAAATGATTAAAATGCCCTCTGTAAAACCTGGTGTTGCTTTTAAATTTCGTTTTTAACCATCCTGTTGTCCTCGGGTCAAATTTAACCCCTTTAAAAAATGTCTATGTCTTAAATATATGGATTTCTATTTAAACAAATTACCACAAAAAATGGATTGGATTCAATACAACGCTCTTTATAATACAATTGATCACTTTCATTCCTCTGATCTTAACTATTAGTCAAAATAATTCATAATTTCTGCTTTTTTTTAACTCAAATATTAGGTCTAATTCTATATAAATGAAAGTTATTGACCATGACTTCCAAAAAGTAGTGTAAAACTAAAATAAAATCCCCAAAAGGGACAGAAAAGACAAATTTGTATCTGTTTTTGTCCCGGGAGGACAACACAAGGGTTAAACCCGACCAGTGTCTTCAAACCAGGGCTGGAACTAACAATTAGATCCATTTTTAATAAAAAATTCTTCCATTATTTTCTGAATTAGTGGTTTAGTTGTTTGGTCTAAAATGACAGAAAATTGTGAAAATGTGGATCAGTGTTTCCCAAAAGTCCAAAAGGAATTTTACTGTCCCAGAGGAGAGAAGAAACTAGAAGATATTCACATTTAACACGCTGCAATCACAGAAGTTTGACTTAGATTTAAATTGAGTTGCCGATTAATTAAATAATTGACACCCAGTTGATTAATCTTTGCATCTCTATCTCAAACATTCAGTTTTCAATGCTACAAAACAGACTTTCGGCTTGTGTAATTGATGAGATATTATTATGGTATTACAATTATTATTATTAGCAGAGGCTACATAATCAGTGATTAAACCCTCATCTTGTAACTGCATTGATACCAAGATTAGATGCATCAGGACCTCCCCTTGTAATTGACTAATTAACTAATTATTATCAAGATCTAGTGAACATCGGTTACGTTTTTCAGGTTAAGAAAGTCAAATTTCAGAGCAGCCGACCCCTGGGCAGTGAGCTCAGGTGGGAGTCGTCTCTTTAACTTCAAAGAGCAGTTTGTAAAACATCAGGACGAGCTGAACATCTGGAGGAAGCGCCGGTCCAGTTTTCTGGTCGACTTAAAAAAAAGTCTGCTAGCAAAGAAAAGATAGAAGAAGAAGAAAAAAACAACAACACATTCTACGTTAGAGAGACTGAGTCCGTATGTTAATGTCCAGAAATGTTGTTGTTAATTCATTTCACTCTGTTATCATATTGTTTGTATTATCTTGCAACATCAGGACATAGTTAAAAATGCCCATTCTAGGTAAAACAACATAGATTTTTTTGGTCAGATGATTAATTAATTAATTAATCAGTTAAACTATAGGTCGAGTTTGGTAAAAACGGCAGTTTTTTGTTTTACTTAAAACCTTCAACGTGCAGAGGCTGGACGTCTGCCCTGTCGGCTCGGGTTAGCCCAAGCTGGCTAATGCAATATGAGGGTCAGACACACACACACACACACACACACACACACACACACACACACACACACAATAAGGAAGTCTGACACAACATGTGGACCCTCATTTCCCGACAGATTACTTAAGGAAGACTAAATTATTCAATATTCCCCGAAGAAAAAGACGTTTTATTACATATGTGAGAATGAAATGACTTTTATTCTTAGAGAAGTCATTTTTCATTCAGAATTAATAAATGTGTGTGTGTGTGTGTGTGTGTGTGTGTGT
>NC_045754.1:3744706-3752834 GCF_008692095.1 Etheostoma spectabile
CGGTGGTGCTCGCTGACAGATGGTGTGTAATCTTCTTCGGCCATCTGGACTGACTTTCTCTGGCGTCTTTTAACGCCCACACACACAAATACATGGCATACTACTCTCTTATTCAACACGCTCAGGTGTGTGTTTGTTTGTTTTGTGTGTGTTGTTGTGTGTGTGTGTGTGTGTGTGTGTGTGTGTGTGGGTGTGGTGTGTGGTAAGAGTAGATAGACTGAACAACCCATGTACTTGAGGTTAAAAGGTTTCGAAACCTCTGAACCTGGAGCAAGAAGGTGTGTGGTGTGTCTGTCTGTGTGTGGTGTGTGTGTGTGTGTGTGTGTGGTGTGTGTGTGGTGTGTGTGTGTGGGTGTGTGTGTGGTGTGTGTGTGTGTGTGTGTTAATGTCTAGAGTCAGACGAGGCAGAAAACAAAAAGAGTCAGTTCGGGACATTTTGTAAAAGGAACTATTTTAGTGTTGGGTTTGGCACTTATTGCTATTGTCTGCATCTGTGGTTCTCCCTCTCTCTCTCTCTCTCCCCATCTCCTCTCTCTCTCTCTCTCTCTCTCTCTCTCTCTCGCTCTTGCTGGTGTGTTGTGTGTGTGTGTGTGTGTGGTTTTGGGTTGTGTTGAGAGGGATGAAGGAAAAGTGTGTGCGCTCCAGGCCTAAAAAATACCTAAATGGAAACCACCGCCCACCCACGCTGCTAGAGTGAATATTGATGGGATAAGAGAGAGAGAGACAGAGAGAGAGAATATTGATTGATTAGGAAGAGGCATAGCGAGGGAGGTAAAGTGTGTGTGTGTGTGTGTGTGTGTGTGTGTGTGTGTGCATTAGAAGGGAGGCGATATAAGCGAGTAGAAAGAACGAACAATTTCCGTGCCCTCCCATTTTAGTTTCTGTCACGTCAGCCGACACTCCATTCCTCTGTGGTAATGGGCTTGTGTGTGTGTGTTTGTGTGTGTGTGTGTGTGTGTGTGTGTGTGTGTGTGTGTGTGTGTGGGTGTGTGTGTTGTGGGTGTGTGTGTGTGTGTGTGTGTGTGGTGGTGTGTGTGTGTGTGTGTGTGGTGGTGTTGTGTGTGCGTGCTCTAGACCTCCGTGTCTCTGTTGTGGAAAGAGGCATTGTGGGTATGTCATTGTGAGGTCATGGGGTGATGATGTAATCTGTGTAACCCGGCGCCGCTTTTCCTGAACGCTCTCTCTCTTTCTCCAGGAACAAACCCTATAGAGTGCAACACACACACACACACACACCACACCACACACACACACACACACACTGAATTGAATTACTGATATACATTACATTCATTGGATATATTGGATTATACCTAACTATAACTGAAGTGTAAAGCAAATTCTTTCAAAGGCAAAACAACTTCATACATTTTATATTTTTAAAGAAATGGAGCTGAAATGTGGAGTGTACTTTATGAAAGAACGAAGGAGAGAGAAAGAGAGGGGAACCCTCCCTTACTCAGATGTCTACCTGACCCGAGCTGGAATTTGACAAGGAGACGTGATCTCCGTGTCTTCCTCCTCTCTCAGGATCGTGCACCCCCATTTTGGTTTTATTTCCCCCTGCCCTCTGATCTTGACCTTTTGGTTTCCTTTCCTCTTTGTTTCCTCTTCTTATTCTTTTCCTTCCTCCTTTCCTAATTCCTCCTTCCTTCCTCTTCTTATCCCCCTCCCCGGCTTTTAAATTCTCCCTTTTCTTTTCCCCCCTCCTTTTCTTTCCTCCTCCCTTTTCCTCCTCGCTTTTCTTAACCTCTCTTTGACCTCTGCTTTGATTTCCTTTACCTTCCTTTTCCTCTTTCCGTTTCTTCATTTTCCTGATTCCTCCTTCCCTTCCCTTTCCTTCCTCTTCGCTCCGTTTTCCTTCTTTATCTTCTTTTCCCTACTCTCGCACTCCTTGTCTTCCCACTCTCTCCTAGTCTCCCTCTTCCTCGCTCCTAACTCCCTCCCACTATTTATTTTTTTCTTTTCCCTATACCTCTTTGTCCCCTTCTGTTTTCATACGGTTCCTTTCCCTTTTTTCATCATACGGTTTTTTGCCGTTCCCTATTTTTCCTTTTTTCCTCTTTACTACATATATCAATAAATTTAATTGCCTTCCTCCCTCCTCTCCTCCTTTCCTTTCTTTTTTTCCTTTTCCGTCTTCCCTTCCTTCCTCTTTTTCTACCTCTACTCCTCTCTTCTCATCTCACACACACACACACACACACACACACACACACACACACACACATGAATTAGAATTACTGATATACATTACATTACATTGGATATATTGGATTATAACTAACTATAACTGTAAGTAGTAAAGCAAATTTCTTTCAAAAAGGCAAAAACAACTTCATACATTTTTATATTTTTAAAGAAATGGAGCTGAAATGTGGAGTGTACGTTAATGAGAAAGAACGAAGGAGAGAAAGAAAGAGAGAGGGAACCCTCCCTTACTCAGATGTCTACCTGACCCGAGCTGGAATTTGACAAGGAGACGTGATCTCCGTGGTCTTCCTCCTTCTCTCAGGATCTGCACTCCCATTTTTGGTTTTATTTCCCCCTGCCCTCTGATCTTGACCTTTTGGTTTCCTTTCCTCTTGTTTCCTCTTCTTATCCTCCCCTGCTTTTATATTCTCCCTTTCTTTCTCCTCCCTTTTCTCCTCTCTTCTCCTTTACTCTGCTTTGATTTCCTCCGTTTTCTTTCCCTACTCTCCTTGTCTCCTCTCCTAGTCTCCTCTACTCTCCACTATTTTATTTTCTTTCCTACCTCTTCTCTCTGTTTTCATACTGTTCCTTTCCTATTTTTCCTCTTTATCCTTCCTCTCCTCTTTCCTTTCCTTTTCTCTATCCATCCTTCATCTTTTCTACCTCTCCTCTCTCTCCTTTCCTCTTCATCATTTCCTCTCCTGTCTAGTTTCTCCTTTCCATCTTTTCCTCTCCTCTTTCCTACCCTCTTCTCTCCTTTCCTCTTCATCATTCCCTCTCCTGTCTATTTTCTTTTTTTCCATCCTTTCGTTTCCTTTCCATCTTTTCGTCCCCTCTTTCCTACCCTCTTCTCTCCTTTTAGTTCCTGTGGTCTCCTTTCCTCTTCTCTGGGATCTGCAGACATTTTGTTTTGTTTAATTATGATAATCTTCATCACACGTACAAGTGTTTTCTGTTGATTACACAGATGATGCATTAACAGACCCCTGGGAAATCAGAGCACCACGGCCCCCTTCTCATATTAAACGATGCTTCACACAAACGCACAACAGAATAAGTTCAGCTAATGATTTAAAGTGTGTCATGTGACTTCCTGTGCGTCCCCTGCTGTGACTTCGCCTGTTTGGGGTTCAAGGACAGATGTGTGCCTTCCTGTGCAGATGTTGTTGCCAGGGAAACAATGACAGGACATGCTTTAATCGCCACGGTGAACAGCTGGGCTGTGTGTGTGTGTGTGTGTGTGTGTGTGTGTGTGTGTGTGTGTGTGTGTGTTGTGTCCGTCCGTCCGTCCGCCCTCGGCGCTGTGTGCAACATTAGTCAGCAGTGAATCAGTTTGTGAGCCCGCTGTGACAGGAAGGAGCGCGTGAGACACTTTTTACAACATTTTGAACAGGCAATTTCGGTACAGTTCACACACACACACACACACACACCCACACCACCACCACACCCACACACACCACAGCAGTGTTATAACAATTGTCATTTGCAGGCTGTTAGTTTTTGTTTCATTGGTTTTGGATACACCTCCACTCCTTGGCATTCTCATAGTCTCTGTCTGTGTGTGTGTGTGTGTGTGTGTGTGTGTGTGTGTGTGTCTGTGTGTGTCTGTCTGTCTGTGTGTGTGTGTAAGGGTGTGTGTGTGTGTGTGTGTGTGTGTATGGGTGTGGTGTGTGATGTAGTGAGCCCTGAGGTCTAAAGACTCACAGACCTAATTATCTCAGGTGCTAAGTGTAATATGTAGGTATGCTAGGTAATGGGATTGGGACAACACTTTACGAGATCACTTGTTACCGCGGCGACGTGTAATAGCGATGATGTTGTGACTGACACATGCCTGTTTGGGTGTTTTCATTTTAAGTTTGTGGCTTTCCACTCTGCCGAGGCCCAGGAGCCAGCTGCCTGATTCCATTTTCAAACCCTTGTTTAACAAGCTGGACAACAGGTCCGCTCCGTGTTGTTTACCTTTTGTAATTTCCGTATTTCCCTATGGTGTCCGTGGTAAACGCCACAATGCTTTGTGGGTAATTCCCTTTGGTGAAGTCTGCATCGATGCAGAGTCACGGAGAGGGCTCGGTAAGTGTGTACTCTCGCCCTCACGCCCCTGTGGGACAACCCTAGGCCATTATGAATTTCCCAATAACACACACCAAAGTCCACGAGGCCGGACTTTGGGATTGCGCCTCCCTCTTCCTGATCTGAGAGGCTCGATTGGCAACAGATGAAGCGCTTTGATGTCCTTTAATTAGGGGAAAGGAGGGAGAGAGAGAGAGAGAGAGAGACGAGCACACAAACAGTGTCTCTACTGTCCAACAGGTCACAGCGACGCCCTCGAACGTCTTGTTTTGTCCACTACTCTAATATTCAGTTTACTGTCCCAGAGGACAGAATAAACTAGAAAATATTCACGTTTAAACCCTTTGTGTTGTCTTCCCGTTAATCATGAACTCGTCCTTTCGGGTCAAAATTGAAAATGAACATTTCTTTTGTGCTTTCCCAATTTTTGGTTCGCTTTTTTTCTGATTTACTTGTCACTTTTTCCAGCTTTTGGTGTTTTTTTTTTTTCCAAAAGCCTGAGCTGGTTTAATGATAGGTTTTACACATACTGTATTCTTGGAATTCATGGTCAAACAAACCTGTTTTAAAACCAATTTGTACATTTGTTTTTAGTTAAAACGGCACTAATAGTTAAGATCAGAGGATGTTGAGTGGATCACAGATGGTTAAATGTCAAAGTTTAGTCCGGATACGGTTTTAAAACCATTCAAAACTGTAATTTTTATATAAAAGCTATAAGATTAAATAAAACATCCAAAAAATGCGATGAACGTAACCATTAATTTTACCTGAAGAATGGCAATTTTGGTTGAAAGAAATACATATTTTCTCATATAAACCACTTTGAAACGGGTCAATTTGACCCGAGGACAACACGAGGGTTAAGAAGCTGGAATCGGAGATATTTACCTTCTTTTTTATAAGAAAATGACTCAAACCGGTGAATTGGTTATCAGCTGTTTCTGTTCTTTACATATTCGAAATAAACACTTTCAAATGTAATGCATAAATGCATTTTTGCAGCTCTAATAACAACGGAATATACATAATATATGCTGTATATATTCCATAATTGTGTAACACTGGGAAAGGAGTCATTCTGCATAACTAGTACTTTTTACTTTTGATACTTTATGTTCATTTTGTCAATAACATACTGTGTTATACTGTGTTATCCTTCTACTTTTACTGTGTAAAAATGTGAGTACTTCTTCCACCACTGCAAAACTCAGACCTCTTTGTTGTTGCATTTTGGGAAAAAATACAAAAATGAAATGCCAGAATCGTCCAGAACTGACCTAGAATCTGCTGCAAACGGCTGAATGTTTTATCAGGAATAACCTTTAATACAATTATGGTCGTACGTGACTGAATAAATAGATATTTTCGAATACATCTTTTATCCTGACGATTCAAACCGGAGAGTTTCATGTCGTGACCCACCCTGAAGCCGTGAAGCGCTCCAACTAAATTTGATAGAGCTGGTTATCATCGCTGATTTCCTGAATCCATTTGATTCCCATTCACAAGGTTTTGATTCAGTTTCCGAATCGAAAACAATTCGACAAGATACTTTAGTTTCACAAGCAATTTGCTTGGATATGAAAGAGATTCCACAATTGTACAAGAAACTGCAGACTCTCCCGTCAGTGAGTGTTTTTATGAGATTTTGAACATAACCGATACACATTACACCTCATCCATAGAATGAAGCTAAAACAAAGACTCAATCTGTGACACTAGGTACTAACAAAGAGACGTTTTATGCCCAATTCCCACCCCCCACCCTCCCCTACAAATGGCGGTTTTCCACTGCGTGGTATCTACTCGACTCGCCTCGACTCTACTCGCTCCTTTTGGTTTTCCATTACGAAAAAAAGTCCCTGGGACCTGCTACCAGGTACTTTTTTTAGTACTACCTCAGTCGAGGTTCCAAGCGAGCTGAGGCGACACCAAAAGGTGACGTGGAAACCTGCAGACTGCTGATTGGTCGGATCACCGCGTTGTTAGCAAACCAGAGTGCGGTGTGTGTGTGTCCAGAACAAACGGGACATTTAAAAAAAATCTAGCCGGACACCGACAGATTATCTCCTCTCTGCACTAGTCTGCACTTTTTCAACTGTCATATATAGGGCTGTAGGGGCTTTATGTCGTTCCAATATGGCACACGTTTGTTGATTTTGTTTTTTTTAAAAACCAGACAATTTTATCAAAAGAACGAAGTTTTTATTTAGAGCCACCCTATTTTTAATTTATATTTTAGGCCTTTTCAAGTAGCGCTCAATCAAACCCTCCCGAGCAAAAACAAACCACAAACCCCGGTCTTCTTCCTCTGCTGCTCTGCGCTGCCACCTGTGACATATAGGTTCCCAGTGTCCGTTCCCCCCCCCCCCCGACAGTGTCCTCCCAGTGTCTGTCCCCGCCCGTCCCAGGTTGCCCCCCTCCCCCCTCCCCCCTCCCCCGTCCCCCCCGCCCGTCCCCCCCCCGCCGTTCCCCCCCTGTCCCTCCCCGTCCCCGTCCCCCCCCCTGTCCCCCACAGTGTCCCCCCCCCCCCAGCCCCCCCCCCCCCCCCCCCCCCCCCCCCCCCCCCCCCGCCCCCGTTCGCCCGCCTGCCCCCCCTCACCCCCCCTCACACCCGTTCCCCCCCCTCCCCCCCTCCCCCCCCCCCCCCCCCGCCCCCCCCCCCGCCCCCGCCACCCCAGCCCCCCCCCCCCGTCCCCCCCACCGACCCCCCCCCCCCCACCTCCCTCCCCCCCCCCCACACCCCCCCCCCCCCCCCCCCCCCCCCCCCCCCCCCCGGCTTTCTGCTGGCCCCAGATGCATCCCAGTCGTTGTCCACAAGCCTCTCCGTGACTCTCATAAAGATTATACAAAGCCCAGCAGGTCAAACCAGACCAGAGATCGTCACCGTGTCGTAACATGCGCCCCCACCCGACGGTCTGCGCGGCGATTGTGCAAAGCGTGAATGCTCTGAAACACAAACAGTACACAGCAGACATGTTGGTGTGTAATCATGTCATCATCATATAACGCTAACGTATAGTAAATAATGACCGGGGCCCCTAACACATGCCAATGTTAGCTAACGTTACCAGGAAACGTAACTTACCCTTTTGTGTCGGCGAACAACCGTCATGTCGACGTCTGAACTCCGTCGGAATTCCCAAACTCCTGTTTTGTTTTTTTCAGCGGTGATTTTTGTTGCTTCCTTCAGCTTCTTTTGAAACAAAACCTTTTCTATTGGCCGTGGCGAGTAGCCGACGTGCTGTTGTGAGTCACGTTGAAAATTACATCATCACGCGTAGCTTTGGTGACCAGCCACGCTGAGGCGTTACTCAATCTGCAACGGAAAACGGACGCAGAATGCGTCGAGTAGAGGCGAGGCGAGGCGAGTCGAGCGGTTACCAGCAGTGGAAAAACGCCAAAGAGATATCATTGAGATGAAATGGGGTAAGATGGGTTTGATACAGGTGATCGTGGTAGTGGTGGTCAGTGAGTATTGAGGGGCATTTCATTCACATATCTCGAGGTATCTGACCCTTTCAAAATGGCCACAACAGTGTTTCCCTCGCCGAAATGTAGCCGATGTTTGGACATTTCTTAACCTCCTTTCCAACAAGATAGCATGGCCTAGTTGGTACCAATGGATTCCTTAGATGTTTTAGTGTATGTATGATACAGACGGATGGATTCAGAATTTTTTTTATCTATATCAGATCATTCAAATAGAATTCAATTTGAAAAAAAAAAATTGAATTTTGTAAACCCAGCTCTACTATTTTTTTCTCAATCTTCCTCTCTGTGCACTTCTTGGTAGATCAGTTAACAGCATAATGATTGTGTGTGTGTGTGTGTGTGTGTGTGTGTGTGTGTGTGT
>NC_045754.1:3752935-3766383 GCF_008692095.1 Etheostoma spectabile
ACAGCTGGTGATGAGGTTCTGTGTCTTAGCAGCTCTTGAAAAATGATGATGTCCTCCCTCTGCTCCTCCTCACTCTCTCTCTCTGTACTATAAAGTTCGGCCTCTGCTCTAAATCATATCCGCCTCTCCTCTCCATTACTTATCCTCCTACATCTTTCTTCTCCATGACTCTTTTTGGTCTGTTAAATGTTTCTCTCTCTAATTTCTTTTTTTTATAATCCAGATTTCCATCCATCTTAACACCTACAGTACACAAAAAACAATGTACTGGATATAGTATGTATAGAGGAGTCCAAAACACCAAAAAGTAGATTATAAAACCAACACATCTGGTCATTCATCATTCATGACAATACCACAAAAGAGATGACTTGTTATTGTTGAATTTGAGATAATCGGTGTCTGTCAAACACTACATCTCCCAGAGCAACCGTGTGACTTTTTTATTTCTTTTGGATTTTCTGTTGATGCTGTTTGAGTTTCTGTAGATGGAGCTCTCTTCTTTTTCTTCAGTCGGTCAATCTATCTTGATCCTCTCCCTCTCTTCGTCTGATCGACCTCTCTCTCCCCTTTATCTTTCCTCGAGGACATCTACGCCCTCCCCCTCCCTCCATCCCTCCCTCCCACTGATATCTCACTTTTCCGTCTTTTTTGAACAGTTCTACCGTCCTCTGTGGTTTGCACCTCTGTTTTCTAATTCTCTCCGTCTCGTCCTCATGGAAAAGGTTCAGGACTCGACAGCGAGGGGTGGAAACAGAAAGCCGAATGTGCTTACATTTTACCTATCAACAATACGGTCTTTAGAAGTGTAAAAGTACCAAAACCTACAAAAAAGTACAAAAATTACAGTAAAAGTCAGCCGTTTAAAGTCAAAAAGCAGTCAGAAGAATTACTAAAGCATCAAGAAAAATAAAAAAGCCCACGTTTATGGCAGAATGGACGTCCTTTTCAGTGCATTGATATTTGAGCACACTCAAAGGGGCCGTCTATATAAACATAACAAAAACTTAACATAGTTTGGATATTTTTGCATCACAGTGAGCAGATGTTTCCTCACATTTCCTGCATCGGCTTTTCATTAAACACATTATGAATTTAAAACAACTTGTACCTACTAAATACACTGAGGCATGGGGAAGTTTACTTTTTCTACCTCTTACATTTCGAATGTTTTAAAAAGGAATTGAAAATCTTACTCTGAAATCTAATAGATACTGTAGTGCAGATAAATGTAGGGGATTAAAAAGAAAGTATTCCCTCTGACATAAGTAGGAGTCGACTAAATGTGTTTTAATACTAAATGTGTGTGTTAAATGAGTCTTGATCAGAGTAGTATTAGCATTTAAATCAAAAGATGTGGCCGAAATTTAGACAAGTTTGTTGAAGGCAAGCTTATAGTACGCCTTTTTTGTGTTTAAAAAAAACTGGGAGCGCGTGGGTTTCGTCAAAAAAAAACGTTATTATATTATATGTTAAGGTAAGAGTATCAAAAAAATAGCCCGCTCTGCATGTCGTCCAGCACGGGTAAACACATCAAAGAGCGTGATGTAAATATGGGGGATCCTCAGTCAGAGAAGCAGCGGGAGGGACAAACGCTCAGAGTTGGGACGGATGCTGGAGAGAACATGAATCCTGAAATGTTTTGAAAGATGGAGGAGCTGATGAGGAATGTGGAAGTTGATGTGTTAGTGAGCTGAGTCGACCACAGATGGAGGATCAGAGCCGGGTGGAGCGACAGGACGCTCATGTAGAACCTCTATCAATCACGTTTTGGCGGCATGAGCCGCTAGCCCTGCACTGTGTCAGAAACACCAGTACACACACCCGCACACGCACAACAGACAACACACACAAACCAGTACGACACACGTACGTAAGTAGTACACAACACCACACACCCACACACACACAACACACATGTACGTACACCCACACGCACACACGTACATACGTACCACGCACACACACACGACACACACCACACACACACACACTTAACACATGCATACACAAACACACACACACACACCCACAAAACCCACACACAAACCACACACACACACACACACACAGTACGTACACGCAAGAGCAACACACACACACAACACACCACACAGCACACTGAACACATGCATACAACATATATATGCGTTACACGCGCACCACACATCAACAGACAATGCCTCCTAACACCTGCACATGCTACCCCGCCCCCAACAGCCACACAACAAATACATATGTGGTAAAAGCCGCTACGAGCACAACAAAAACACATGATACACACACACACACACACACACAAACACACACACATCTCTAACCTGTTCATTGCATGTGCTCAGGAAAAACACACACACACCCCCCACCCAAACACAACACACAACCTTAACACATGGCAGATGCGTACGACTTGCGCACAAACCACACTTAACGACAGCACTATGGTACCGGCGCAAAACACACAAAATAACACATGCCAGACACCCCTGAACGCACCCCCTACACACCAACAACACACACACCACACAAGCAGCATACACACAACGGACCCATGCAGACAAAACACACAACTACACACACATACCTGCACACACCACACACACCACACACACACACACACACACACACACCACACACACACACACACACACACACACACACCACACTCACACCACACTACCACCTCTAACATGTTATTGACTTGTTAGTGTTTATTCAATCTCACCTGTGACAGACATTCAAACACACATTCACAGCTTCCACCCTGAACTCTTCGCCAATAAAAAGGAAGATTTCAATTTCCACACATGAAAAAGAAAAAAAAAACCAACAACAACAACGCACTGGTGGGAAATGTAGGATTTTATCTACTTCTCAGCTAAAACGAACTGTCATGTGAAAATCCTGTGTCTGAGCGTTGACTGGTCAGTAATAAGAAACATAACAAAGAAAGTAAGATAGGCTTCTAGGTTTATTCTTGATTTTGGAACAGCAGTTGATTATGGAGATTTTGATGCGTTATTAACGTTTCATCATGTAATGTCTTGATTTTGTCTTGTTCTTTTCAGTGTTCTAAAGTATTGGCTCCTGGAGTTCCTCCCGACAACTAGCTCAAACAGCTTGACAGTTTGAACGTAATGGGGGACTTTTCTTCGTCTGTTCTTTAGGCAATGCACCCGCTGAGTGGGACGGTAACTAGATTGAGTAGATTAGATTCGATATTAGATTAGATACAACTTATTCCTCACACAGCGGGGGAAATTCCCAAACAGACGTAAACAAACAAGAATACCAGGCAACCAGTGGTTCATAATTAATGAACAGAAGGTAGACCTGAAGTAAAGTGGCGTCAAATAAAGGATTTGTAAAGGTAAAGTGCGGGTGCCATCGTACAACAACAAAAAAATGCATATAGTAGTGACGTTAAAGTAAATGAACAAGAGGCTGCAAAGATGAACACTGAGTCATCGATTAAGTTGGAATTATAAATTACAAAATCCTCGATTCCAGCTTTGAATGGGGTTCTAGCGTCGTTGTATCTTGATAGTAATACGGAGTTACATGTATCGTGAGAAATGTGGACAAAAAACGAGACATTGTTGGGATGCCACCTTGGGCTTTTAAGCTAGATTTATTAATTAACATTTTTCAAATATGTAACATTTATATAAATGCATTCATACAATGTGTAGCAGTCATTGTTTGGACTAAATGTCACCTATCTTTCATGCTGGGTTACTAGACCAAGCGTACCCTATACTTCACTACCGGGTTACTAGGACCAAGCGTACCCTATCTTTCCTGCGGGTTATAGACCAAGGTACAATCTGTCTGCAGGTTACTAACACCAAGCGTCCATATCTTTAATGCTGGGTTACTAGAACAAGGTACCCATCCTTTACTACTGGGTTAATAGGAACCGAGAGTACTATCTTTACTGGGGTTAATAGACTGAGCGACCTCTCTTTATTGCTGGGTTACTAGACCAAGCCGTACCTATCTTCTACTGCTGGTAATAGAACCGAGGCGTACCATTATTTTTTTGTTTTTGCTTTTTTTTTAAGACTGCCGGTTACTAGACAAGGTACCTATCTTTACTGCTGGGTTACTAGAACCAAGCGTACCCTATCTTTATGCGGGGTTACCTAGACAAGCGTACCCATCTTTACTTGCCGGGTTACGGGTAGATACCTAGGGATCCGAGCGTACCTTCTTTAATGCTGGGTTACTAGACCGAGGATACATATGCTTTACTGCTGGGGTTTACTAGGACCAAAGGCGTAACCTCTATCCTTACTGCTGGGTTACCTAGACCGAGAGGTACCTCTCGTTAACGGCAGGGGTGACTAGATCCGAGCGTTACCCTATCTTACTGTCGGGGTTACTAGACCGAGGCGTACCTATCTTTCTGCTGGGTTATAGACCAAGTCTACCTATAATGTACGGCTCGCGGGGGTACTAGGACCAAGAGTCCTCTCTTTACTGCTGGGTTATAGACCAAGGTACCCTATCTTTCGGCTGGGTACTAGACAAAGAGGTTACCCCTATCTGTACTGCTGGGTTACTAGCCCAAGCGTACCCTATTTTACGCTGGTTAATAGACCAAGGCGTACCCTATCTTTACTGCCGGGGTACTAGGACTAAAGCGTACCTATCCCGTTAGACTGGGATAGACCAAGCGTACCCTATCTTACTGCTGGGTTATAGACAAGCGTACCCTATCTTTACTGCTGGGTTACTAGACCAAGCGTACCATATCTTTCTGTGGGTTACTAGCCCAAGCGTACCCTAGCTTAATGCTGGGTTACTAGACCGAGCGTACCCAATAATTTACTGCTGGGTACTAGAACCAAGGTCCACTATCTTTAAGCTGGCTTGTCGTCCGCCATCACGAGCTAATTAAGATGGGCTGTGAAGACGCCAGAGGGATCAGGCCGTGCTGTTATCACTGGTCTCACACAGCAAGCAGACCTCGCCATCGGAGAGGCCTATTCAGGACATCAAAAGTATCAAATATCCATGTATCATGCCACACGTTTTAAATCTGCTGGTCAGGACGGAGAAAATCCACACGGAGTCTGGTTGGGCAGGAGATTTATATTGGTGAAGTTTTTCTAAACTCTCAGCTTGCTACGAGACTGATTAAGTACATGTCCAGGATTATTAGTGTATAGATAACTTTTTTAGACGCTGTTTTTTTTTCCAACCATTATAAGGCTAAATCGCGCACCCAAGACGATTTTGGACACGCACTGCGCTGATTAAAACGTGAAATCAAGTGAGCAGCATCAAAAACTAGGAACCTTTTATACTGATTTTGATTTAGTCTCAGTTAGTCGATATATCGAAACGCGATTTCATTACACGTAATTCAGGTTATGTCAGGGTCCATTTCGGCCGGATTTGCGTCCCCACGTCCTCTGATCTCTGTGTTGGCGCTCTAACCTGCGGGTCTGATTTCTTGAGGACTATGGTTTACTGGTCCTCAGGTCTCCTGGCAGGGCCTAAATCCAGCACGTAGTATAGGAACTCTAGCTGTCCAATCTGAGGCTATGGTTACCGTGGTTCCTAGATCTCTGCAGGGTACAATCCAGAGACAGCTAGCTAGCTATCTGTCCAATCTGCAGGACGATGGTTACCATGTGCTCAGGTTCTGCAGGGTAATTCCAGACCGATAGCGACTACTCTGTCGCAATCTGAGGAACTATGGTTTACCTGGTACCTCAGATCTCTGCAGGGTAAATCACGCTAAGACAGCTATTAGCTATCTGTTCCCAATATGGAGGACTCATGGTTACCTGGTCGCTCAATTCTGCAGCGGTAATCCAGACATAGCTAGGACTATCGGTCCAAATTTGAGTTTTTCCCTGTTGTGCAACTAAACTACTTTTGAAGTGCACGTTCCCACCACAACATTTGAGCGAGAGACCGCCGTTGCGCTCCATCCTGGCGTGCATGTAGTCCCCGCCATCCCAAGACAATTGGATTGTTAACCCGTTTAGGTGATTCCCGGGTCAAATTGACCATTTCAAATTGTTACAAGAAGAAGAAATTGAACAGTTCCTTTTGTTCTACCCTGGAAATGCAACGTCCTCACACTATTTTCTGTGATAAACATGTGTATTCCGGCCAATTACGTACATCATTTGCTGGATTATGAACGAACTTCATGTTTGTGCTCAAGATTAAAATTAATCCAATAGTGGCATTTTTTAACAATCTATCAATGTTATGACAAGATAACAATCCAACTTGCTCTTTACATGTTGTGCCTAGTAGAGTACTGAGTCTGCATTTCCTAAGACATACTAGTTTTTTACCCTACCAATTGTTTCAAAGATTGAGGATTAAAGACAATAGGTGAATTATGAAGTAAAATTGTTATTCTCAGAATTGTTTTTATAAAAACGCCTCAGAATAGGTCACGATCAATTGACTGAGGGAGACAAGAGGGTCCCCGAAAAGTGGAAGACAACAAGCCGGTTAAACGAAATTCAATAACCGATAGCACGCTTTTCCCCCACCCAGAATGCTGTGTGGACTGAACGGGCCAGACCCCCGCATCTGCTGCGCTTGGCGGGAGGGGGTTCTGGCAGCGTACACTAGCTCTCATGAACTTCTTAATCAAGTTTGTTAAAACTTTCGTCAGTGGTTAGTTCTTTATTTATTAGTTATCTCTCTTCTTAGATCTTGCACGTGTTCGTTCTTGTCAGACTATGGTATTTCTACTTTTACGGAGCAGGATTGAGGATTTAAATTACTAGGATTTCATACAACCAGTCAAATTCAGAACGGGTGTAGCCGCCTGATTAACGGTGCATATCTTAGGACACGTCGGCTGTAGAGAGGATGATGTAGTGGTAACATGAACACAACCACCCACACCCAAATACACACACAGCTGACACGCACACGCACACACACACACATCCATACACATACAAAACACACACATTACGCAAATAGCCGGTTTTGGTCACTGTTGGAAGAATGTTGCTGTACTTTGCTATATTCCTTGCAGCTCCACCATATTTGTAAAAGATGTTACCCAAATAAAACATGTATGACAATGTTTATGATAAAAAGGTCATTTTCTGGGCACCAGATAGCTCAGTTGTCGAGCGGGTGCCCAATATGAGAGGTTTAGCTCATCAAGATCGCAGCCGGCCCGGGTTTCGAATCCACGCCTAGGGGCCCTTCGCTGCATGCACACCCCTCTCTCTCGACTGCTTCTCCTACACAACTTGACTAGTCCCGCGTCCTTAGGGATTCCTAAAATGCCCCAAAAAATCATCTTAAAAAATAAAAACAAAAAGGGTCAAGTTTTCTGTTCTGGTGCCACTGGTTCCAGCGGACTCACGAAGTAACAACATCTCAACTCAATACAAGTTTCCTTTATATGCTATCCGTGATCTCATACCAGAACTAGAAAAGCAACTAAGGCACACTGTTACTCCAGGTACTGTGCTTAAATAGAAATTATTGGTACGTTTACTTTATTGATTTTGTGCTTTTGCATGGCACACTTTAGAATTCTAATTCTAGCGTTACTACCACTATATTGCCCTACGACACTTTAGTTCCTTAGCAGTATAAAGGTTTTTGCAGAGGGGGCGCACCAGGTTTGTTCGCTCAGCGCCGAGGCACAGGTCTTCGAAGTCCGACCTGCGACACGTTCCTGCATGTTCCGCCCCCAGCACACTACCCCATTCCATGTTGTGGCTAGGTCCGCGTCAATAAAAGGGGAAATGACAGCCCAAGGCAATTCTTGTAAAACAGAATTTTTGCACGCAGGCCTGGTCTATATGTGTGTTCTTGTTTGGTGTGTTCACAAAACGGCCGTACGCGTTGATAACTACTTGGCATTGACACGCTGGGGCTAGAGCAGAAAATGAAAAATGAAACATCGACTGTAAAGGCAATGGAAATTTACTTGTAACCTGGGTGACGTGAGTTCTAGTCCCGCACCGGTTTCTGGGGTCACGGAGGTAAATGCACTACTGACTAAATCCTAGGTAGTCATTCAGACATGTGAAACTACATAAACAGGGACTATCCAAAGAATCTAGTTGACTATACCAATGTCCACCGGATAGTCGCCTAAGGAGGTGGCAGACCTGTAATTTTTTTACCAGCTGTGGTATTAGTACGTTTTACACTCAATTAAAAGGATTCTGAATACTTCCTCCACCACGTGCTAATTCTGTTAAAGAACAAGCTAGCGAACTCAAACATATCCAGCCCATTATTGGTGTTGTGTGGCCTGCATTAGACCAGTAAAACAGGTGGAGGACGCTTTAGGTCGCAAAAGATAAATGATATTCTAATTTACATGTCATGAATGCTACACCTGTTTGTTTTCTGACTTGCGGAGTGACCACTGATATAAGACCGCCACACACACAACCAAATACCCATGCAGCTTCAAAACCACACACACACACCTGCACATTATATCCACACACACTCAAGACTACCCAGCAGCTAGACACTGCTCTTCCAACTGGGTGTTGTGGTCCAATCAACTCCCTATCACTGTCGCCCACCTCCGCCATTTTTTTATTTGCTCCAAGGTCTTGGGGCGGCTTCTGGTGGCTGACACCACGTCTCCCGGCGGCATCAGGAGGCGCGGAGCCCTTCAGCCTGCGTCGATTGTCCACGCCCTGACGAGGTGCCGACGCGCGCACCACCGACACTTCGGCCTGGCTCGGCCTTCCACTCGGGGTGCGTGTGTCATCGCCGAGTACACTTGCATAACTGTGTGTGCAAGTGCTTGGAGGTTTGATTCTTTTCGGCTGGATTGCGACGACTGTGACAGCGAATTGCCTGGACTGGGCAGGCAGGAACATGGAGTCAGGTGAGGGGATGCCCCTATACTCCCATGAGGAACGGAGGGGAGAGCAGGAAGGGGCACAGACCAAATGGTGATGGGAATGCGGATCCCCGCCCTCGCAACACAACAACTACACTAACGCACACACACCACTCCTCCCTTCTCCGCTTAACATGTACACGTAACTTCACCAGTGTTTCCACATCAGGGTCCCTGGAGATCCCGTTCTCTCCACAGTCACACAACCCGCTGGACCATGACTAAATGCCCAAGGGAGGAAACTCCCTCCTTCTATTTTCACACTGACACTCACTCAAGTTTTTCAAACATGTCAACCAATGAAAGACGCCCAATCTGTCATAACTGACCGTGAATTGTCCCCGCTGGAGGATCGATAAACCTATGTCCCTGTACTATTTTATAACTTATATTATATCTTTATACTGTATGAAAACTAGGGCTGCACAATACGATACCATCCATACTTATCGATTTAGGCTGTACTGTTTAGGATTTCATAAGTAATTTTCACAGTTAGGACTTTTCTACTGTAATTATTATTTTAGATTATGGGTTCTTCGGTATTTTTTACTTGAGTAAAGGATCTAAATACTTCTTCGCAACCCTGGTTTTGTCTCAGAAACAACCACCCGAACCGTAACAGTCAAAGGGTTTCCTAGCAACTGAGGAGTTTTAGGTTGCCGCTCGTAGCCAACCGGTTCAAGCCAAGCCCGCAAAGAAAATCCCAGAAACCAAATTTAATTTAACATCCTCTTTGAATGGGTTTAATAGCAGATTTACGCAAATCAACTGGCAGCTTGCAGTCATGCATCTTCGTTGTACCCGCCAATCCAAAAGTGACCCAATTCGAGTCAGGAAAAACCCTCTGCAGCGTCTGTTTCATGGTGAATTCTTAGAGACACTTCCAGAGTTTTCAGGGGATCGAGGGAATAGTAACGGAATCACCCCAACTGTCCTCAACTGACATCCACACCACAGATGTTGAAAGTAGCGTTTTATTATCACAAATCTAACGTGTTGTCACTGAGATACAGGCCTGTTGTGATTCTGGATATGGCTCGAATATCATGTAACATGTTGTATGATTTTACATTTTAGTTGTAAGAATCTAGTGAATATATCTTCCACAAATGTTTTCTATTCCGGAGTGCTCCGTCGCTGCTTGCAAAATCTGCGTTTTCACTTCTTTAGGACGGTATGCGTTGCCTTGGGCTTCCTCTGTGGTGGGCGCTCTAAAACTGCGGTCTGATTCTGGGCTGTGGTTACCTGGTCCCTACAGGTCTCTGCTGCGGTACTAATCCCCAGAAACGTAGCAAGACGTATCTGTCAAATTGAAGGACTATGGTTACCTGGACGCTCAGACTCTTCTGCAAGGGGTAACAAGGCAGAAACCCGCTAAGCTGAGACTATCTGTCCCCAATCACGAGGCACTACCTGGTACCTGGTGCCAGGCTTGAGCAGTGTAACCAGACCTAGCAAGACTAATCTGTCCAATCTGAGGACTATGGTTACTGCTTCCGCAGATCTCTGCAGGGTAAATCCAGCAGCTTAGGCCACGACTTATCTGTAATCTGAGGGACTATGGTTACCGTGGTCCTCAGATCTCTGCAGGGTAAATCCAGAACCGCTAGCTAGACTATCTTCGTCAATCTGAGGAACTATGGTTACCTGGTCCTCGGTACTGCAGAGTAAATCCAGCGCTGCAAGACTCTCCTGCAAAATCTGAGGACTATGGTTCACCTGGCCTCAATCTCTGGGGTAAATCCAAGACATCTAGCTAGACTGATCTGTCAACTCTGAGGACTATGGTTACCGGGTCCTCATGTCCGCAGGGTAAATCCGAACAGCTAGCTAGACATCTGTCCAATATTGAGGCTATGGTTACCTGTCCTCAGGTCCGCGCTGTAATCCAGAGCTAGGCTAGCAGTTTGTCAATCTGAGGACTACTGGTTACGCTGGTCCCTCAGATCTAGTGCAGGTAAAAATCCAGACAGTACTCTAGGGCTACTCTGTGCTGGGCATCGTACAATCAAGTTTTAAACGTCACAATGTTTTCGCACCAAAAACAATTCCGTTCCTAGTCCTATTTGTTCGCAGTGGATTTTGTTCATCTATTTTTTATGTTTTGTTTCTTGTTTTTTTCTTGTTCTTTTTGGCTGTCCGTAGAGTCATCCCAAAAGGATCATAAAGATTACAAAGGTTCTAAAGTCTACAACATGTTTTGATAAAACAAAATACAGATTGTTCGCTCTCTCATAGTTAGAGAGTTAGCGGTAAAATAGTTAAGCATCTTACCTCTGTAAAGATTTTTTTTTGTGTGTATCAGGGTCACACACTAACTGCACTAAACATCACATTGAAATGTGATTGTTGTACATTTTAGAGTCAGGTTACAGATAAAACCTTGGGAAAATGTATTATTATATATATATATATTATATAATATTATATATATAATTATGCAGTCGCAGTACGTATAGTACTGCACAAAGTAAATAAATGATTGTCTAGCTCTTCGACACTAAATGGGGGGGGGGGGGGGGGGGGGGGTGGGGGGGGGGGGTAAAAGTAGTGTGCTTGATTAAGGGTTATTTTATCCATAAAGCAGCTTTTACAACAATGACATTACACCAGTTTTACAAGACTGAAAGCGTTATTGAAGTTGTAAAAGAAGCACAAAAAAGAAAGAAAAAAAAGATGCCAGGAAAAGGGATTTTCAAAAGTGTTTTAAAACAACATAGAATCGAGTTGATAAATTCTGCCTTTCTACCCTGACAAACATCAAACCAGGAACCTACTCACCCAAAAGACTACAGACGATTAGCTCACGATCGACATTAATGAACATGGATACAAACACAAAACCACAGGCGACGCCATATGACACACAGTGACGCAAGAGTGACATATCCCCAAAATCCACAAGCTGAACAAACTGGAAGCGTCCACCGTCTCCGAGACAAAGTGGACGCAGACACTCGACTACACTAACCTGTCACAACCCACCGCCGCCCACAACTCACAAACAACAAGTATCACCATCCCAGTTTGGACTGTGACGGATGCGTGACATTTCTGATTACCTCACCTGTTACGCCTTCTCCTGAGCTTACTGGTTTCCACACACACACACCACAGTCAGCACACACACACACACACACACAGCACACTACACACACAACACTCACACATGGGCACACAACACACGACAACCTCGAACACACGTCACAACACACCATCACAGCAACACACACCACACACACACACACACTAGACTGCATATATATATATTTTAAAATCAAAGACAGCGTCAGTTTTTGTGAAGTACCTGAGATAAAAGCACATGAAGTTTCACACAACCATGCAGCTCGCTACTTGTCTTTTTCATGTCTTAGATTGTATTTTTGGTTTTTACGGCACATTTTTTCAGTCTCTGTTCTCAGAAAACAAGCTTCTGATAATGCCCCTCCTTGTTTGAATGACATGAATATGTTCTCTGTGCATACTAGTGAACATAGGGGAGATAGCAGGTAAGCTGCTCTGGGACTGCTGGAGGTTAATAACGGTTTGCTAGCTTCATGTTTTTCAGAGGCTTAGTAATCACTCAAAAACGCCACCATGTCAAACGCAACAATAGCTACGTGTTAGCTTTAGGGGTGAAAAAAAAGGAAACGACTTGGCTGTGACTGACGTTTTTTGTTGCGCGCGAGTTGTGTTGTGGTGTGTGTGGTGTGTGTGGTGTGTGGTGGAGGTGTGCACTAGGGACAGGAAATGATGAGAAAAGGGACACCCACTTTCCGCATCACTGAAATATCCTTTAGAAATTGCTAATAAAAATGAGCATGTGTGCGGACGTTGGATATATACCAACCAGCCTGTTACTTATGTACTCTTATCCCTCAAGTTGTGACTGACCAGGTCGTGGGTTGGTGTGTAGTGTGCAGGGTGGTTGTGCCTAAGGTGTGGGATTTTTAAAGGGAGGATGCTTGGATTTCAGGTAATCTAAACACCCCAAGATGGGACAGATCTACACATTGGAAAAAAAATGCGTTGCATGTGTTGTTGTGTAAGGCGCTTCTCCATGGCAGCCAGCTATCCCAGACCTGAGAGATCGGGATGCATTTGTCCAAATCCCACCAATCTGCCGCCCCCCCCCCGCCCTCTTGACCCTCGCACCCCCCACCCAAGCCTGTTACGTCAAGAAAGTAACGGCGCCGGAAGTGGTTTACACCAAACACACGATATGCCACACATCACGTTGGGATTTGTCAGGTAGAGGCTAAAGTGCATTCCGCTGGGCTCTAGTGCAACGGATGCGCATCAGACCAGACCCGTCCCCAGCCCTCCAACACACACACACACACACACACACACCACACAGCAAAACACACACAAAACCTCACAACTCAACCTCCAAAGATCAGGAAGGAGTTGGGTCAGCAATACCTCGATTTTATAAAAGTATTAAAAATCATCGGTGGTATTTTACATTTACAAACTCACACAAACACGAGATAAAGATTAGAGGACACACACAAAACCAGCCCCCACAGCCACCCACCCAGTCTAGATGTCTTATGAACGAGACGCAGAG
>NC_045754.1:3766408-3771391 GCF_008692095.1 Etheostoma spectabile
GTGTGTGTGTGTGTGTGTGTGTGTGTGTGTGTGTGTGTGTGTGTGTGTAAACCAGTAAGCTCAGGGAAGGCGATAACAGGTGGAGGTAATCCACGAAATGTCACGCATCCGGTCAACAGTCCAAACTGGCATTGTGTACATTGTGTTTGTGCGTGTGGGGCGGGGGGTTGTGACAGGTGGAGCGTGTCTGCGTCCCCTTTGTCTCGGAGCTGGACTCTTCCAGTTTGTCAGCTGTGGGATTTTGGGGATATTTCACTTGCGTCACTGTGTGTCATCTGTGCGTCAGCCTGTGTTTGTCGTTTTTATCCATGTTCATTATGTCTGCATCGCCGTGGGTCTTTGTGGATTTGGTTGTTTCAGGGGTAGAAAGCAGAATTATCACTCATTTATGTTGTTTTACACTTTTGAAAATCCTTTTCATGTGCATCTTTTTTTCTTTTCTTTTTTGTGCTTCTTTTACAACTTCATAACGCCTTTCAGTCTTGTGTAAAAACTTGTAATTGCATTGTTGCTAAAAGCTGCTTTATGGATAAAATACCCTTAAACAAGCAACTATTTTACATTTAGTGTCAGAGCTAGGACATCATTTATTTACTTTGTGAGTACTATACGTCTGGATGAATATATATATATATATATATATATATATATATATATATAAAAACATTTTTCCAATGTTTTATCTGTCATGACATTTCAAATGTACACAATCACATTTCCAATGTGATGTTTAGTGCAGTTATGTGTGCCCTATACACACAAAACTCTTTACAGATGTAAGATGCTTAACTATTTACGCTACTTTCTAACTATGATGAGCTTGAAAATCTGTATTTTGTTTTATCAAAAATGTTGTAGACTTAGACTTCTCTTTATTGATCCTTTTGGGATGACTCCTGCGAGGACATGCAAGAAAGAACAAGAAAAAAACAAGAAAAAAACATAAAAAATAGATGAAAAAATACAATGCGAAAAATAGGCTAGGAAGGAACTTGTTTTTGGTGGAACATGCTGTCCGTTTTAACAACGTGATTTATCGTGCAGCAGACAAGATAGTCTAGCTAGCTGTCTGGATTCCCTGCAGAGATCGAGAGACCAGGTAACCATGTCCTCAGATTGGACAGATAGTCTAGCTAGCTGTCTGGATTTACCCTGCAGAGACCTGAGGACCAGGTAACCATAGTCCTCAGATTGGACAGATAGTCTAGCTAGCTGTCTGGATTTACCCTGCAGAGACCTGAGGCCAGGTAACCATAGTCCTAGATTGGACAGATAGTAGCTAGCTGTCTGATTTACCCTGCAGAGATCTGAGGACCAGGTAACCATAGTCCTCAGATTGGACAGATAGTCTTAGAGCTGTTGATTTACCTGCAGAGACCTGAGGACCAGGTAACCATAGTCCTCAGATTGGACAGATAGTCTAGCTACGCGTCTGGATTTACCCTGCAGAGATCTGAGGACCAGGTAACCATAGTCCTCAGATTGGACAGATAGCTTGCTAGCTGTCTGGATTTACCCTGCAGAGACCTGAGGACCAGGTAACCACAGTCCTCAGAAATCAGCCGCAGGTTAGAGCGCCAACACAGAGGAAGCCCAAGGCAACGCATACCCGGCCTAAATGAGTGAAATCCGGCAGATTTTGCAGCAGCGACGGAGCAATCCCGGAAGTAGAACATTGTGGATATATATCACTAGATTTTAAACTAAATGTAAATCATAACATTTACATGATATCGATCCATATCCAGATACAAACAGGGACCTTATCTCAAGTGACAACACGTTTAGGTATTTGTGAAATAAATACGCTACTTCAAAACATCTGTGTGTGGTGTCAGTGAGGGCAGTTGGGGGATTCCCGTTACCTATTCCCTCGATCCCCTGAAACGCTGACGTGTCCTAAGAGATTCACCATGAAACAGACGCTGCTGCAGGGTTTTTCCTGACTCAGATTGGGCCTTTTGGATTGGGCGGGGTACACAAGACTGCATGACTGCAAGCATGCAGTTGTTTGGTAAATTGCTATTAAACACATTCAAAGAGGATTTTAATTAAATTTGGTTCTGGGGATTTTCCTTTGAGGGCTGGCTTTAACCTCTGTGGGAGGGGCACCTAAAACTCCTCCATGCAGGAATAACCTTGTACTGTACTGGTTCGGGCTGGTTGTTGTGGACAAAATCCAGTGTTGGAAGAAGTATTTAGATCCTTTACTCAAGTAAAAAATAGAACGACCATAATCTAAAATTAATTAATTACAAGTAAAAGTCCTACATGTGAAATGTTACTTATGTAAAATCATAAAATTACAGCTAAATATAAGTATGTATGGTATCGTATTGTGCAGCCCTAGTTTTCATACAGTATAAAGATATAATATTAATTATAATAAGATAAGGTACACGTTATCGATCCCCAGCGGGACAATTCACGGTCAGTTGACAGATTGGGGAGTCTTTCATGTGTTGAATGTTGAAAACTTTGAGTGAGTAAGTGTGAAAATAGAAGAGGGAGTTCTCCTCCTTGTGGCATTTAGTCATTGGTCAGCGGGTTGTGTGACTGTGGAGTGAACGGGGATCTCCAGGACACCTGATGGAAACACTGGGTGGAAGGTTACAGCTGTACATGTTAGCGGAGAAGGGAGGAGTGTGTGTGTGTGTGTGTGTGTGTGTGTGTGCAGGGGGGGGGGATCCCGCTTCCCATCCCAATTTGGATCTGTGCCCCTCTCTCTCCCCTCCCGTTCCTCAGGGTAAGTGGGTATCCCCTCACACTGACTCACACTTGTTTGCCGGTCCCAGTCCGAGGCATTCGCTGTCACAGTGTCGCTCCGACAACTCCAAGCTCCTGAAGTTCCTCAAGTTCACTCGGCGATGACACGCCGCACGGTGGAGGCCGAGCCGGCGAAGTGTGTGTGCGCCGTCGGCAGCCTCGTCAGGGCGCTGAGGAGCCGGCTGAAGGCGCTCCGCCGCCTCCTGATGCTCGCCGGGACGGGTGTCAGCCACCAGCAGCCGGCCCAGACTTGGGAGCAAACTAGAAAAAATGGGGGGACAGTGATAGGATGTTATGGACCACAACACCCCAGTATGGAGAGAGTGAGTACTGTGGGTAGTCTTGAGTGTGTGTGTGTGTGTGTGTGTGTGTGTGTTTGAAGCTGCATGGGTAGTTTTGGTTGTGTGTGTGGGCGTCTTATCAGTGTCACTCCGCAAGTCAGAAAACAACAGGTTAGCATTCATGAAATGTAAATGAAATATATTTATCTTTTGTCGACTTAAAGCAGTCGCTCCAACTGCTTTTACTGGTCTAATGGCAGCCACATAACACAGATAATGGGCTGGATATGTTGTGAGTTTCGAGCTTGTTCTGTTTAACATGAATTATGCAGTGGTGGAGGAAGTATTCAGATCCTTTAATTGAGTAAAAGTACTAATACCACACTGTAAAAAATACAGCTGCCACCTCTTAGTCGACTAATCGGTGGCATTGGTCTTAGTCAACTAAGATTTCTTTGGATTAGTCCTGTTTATGTAGTTTCATGCTGAATGACTACTGGGATTTAGTCATAGTGCATTTACCTCTGAACCCAGAAACCGGGACTAGGAATCACGTCACACAGTTACAAGTTAAATACGTTGCCTTTACAAGTCAGATGTTTCATTTTTCATTCTGCTCTAGCCCAGGTTAGCAATGCCAGTAGTTATCAACGCAGTACGCCGGATTTTTGTGCACACAAACAACGGAACAACATATTAGACAGGCCTGCGTGCAAAAATTCTTTTTAAAGATTTTCTTGGGGTCATTTCCACCTTTTAATTGACAGGACAGCCTAAACATGGAATGGGGGTGTGTGGGGGGGAGACATGCAGGAACGTGTCGCAGGTCGGATTCGAACCCTGGGCCTCGGCGCTGAGGAACAAACCTGGGCGCCCCCTGTGCAAAAACCTTTAATCTGTAAAGGAACTAAAGCTGTCGGAGGAATATAGTGGAGTAAGCGTAGAAGTTAGAAGTATAAAGTTGCATGAAAAGACAAAACTCAAGTAAAGTAAAAGTACCTCAAATTTGTATTTAAGCACAGTACTTGAGTAAATGTGCTTAGTTGCTTTTCTTAGTTCTGGTATGAGATCAGGAAGCATAAAAAAGGAACTGTTTGAGTTGGATGTTGTTACGTCTGTGAGTCAGCTGGAACCAGATGGCACACAGACAGAAAACTGACCTTTTTTTTTTTTTTTTTGTTAACACGATGAGTTCTTTTTGGGCATTTTAGGCGTTAATGGACAGGACAGTAACAAGTGTGAACGGGGAGAGAGGGGGCGTACATAGCAGCAAAGGGCCGCGTCTGGATTCGAACCCGGGCGGCTGCGTCGAGGAAAAACCTCTGTATTAGGGGCACTGGCCACCCAACCTGAGCTATTGGGTGCCCAGAAACTCTGACCTTTTTACTCCAAGACACATTTGTCATACCGTTTATTTTGGGGTAAATACTTTTTTTACAAATATGGGGATCCGGCAAATATGAATCATAGCAAGTAGCAACCTCCTCCAAGTTGACACAACAGGTTAGTTGCGTATATGTTGGTTGTTTTGTGTGTTGTGTGGGGTGTGGTGTGTGTGTGGTAGGTGTTGTGTGTGTGTTTGGTGTGGTGTGTGTGTGTGTGTGGTTTCATGTTACCACTACCATCATCCTCTCTAACACTGACGTGTCCTAAGATATGCACCGTTAATCAGGCGCTACCGTTCTGAATTTGACTGGTTGATGAAATCCAGTATTTAAATCCTCTAATCATGCTCCGTAAAAGTAGAAATACCATAGTCTGAAAGAACCTAACACGTGGCAAGATCTAGAGCAGATAATAAATAAATAAATAACTAACACTGACAAAGTTTTACAAACTTGATAAAGAAGTTCACTGGAGACTAGTGTCGCATTGCCAGACCCTCCTCCACAGCGCAGCGGAAGGGGGTCTGGCTAGTCCACACAGCATTCTGGGA
>NC_045754.1:3771401-3771852 GCF_008692095.1 Etheostoma spectabile
ACGTGCTCTGGTTTATTGGCATTTCTTTAACCCTTGTGTTGTCTTCACTTTCGGGACCCTCTTGTCTCCCTCGGGTCAAATTGACTCGTGACCTATTTGGGGTTTTAAAAACAATTCTGAAATACAATTTTACTTCATAATCTACTATATTGTCTTTATCTCAATTTGAAACAATTGAGGTAACATATATGTTTAGGGAATGCATCCAGTCTCTACTAGCACACAATTAAAGATGGAAGTGGGATTTGTTATTTTGTCATAACATTATAATTAGTTAAAAATCCACTATGGGATTATTTTTATCTTGGAAAAACATAAGTTGTCATATCCAGAATAATGTTCGTAATTGAGTCAGGAATACATGTTTATCACAGAAAATAAGGTGAGGACGTTGATTTTCAGGTAGAAAAAAAGGAACTTGTTCCATTTTTCTTCTTGTAACAATTTGAAA
>NC_045754.1:3771862-3780509 GCF_008692095.1 Etheostoma spectabile
TGACCCGAATACCATACAAGGGTTAAACCAATCACAATTGTCTTGGGGGCGGGGCTAAGCGCCGGATGGAGCAACGGCGTCTCTGCAAATGTTTTGGTGGAACGTGTGTACGTTCAAAAGTAGTTTTAGTCGCACAACAGAAAACTCAAATTGGACAGATAGTTAGCTGAGCACAGTGCTGGATTTACCTGCTGAGACTGAGGACCAGGGGAACCATAGTCCTCAGATTGGACAGATAGTCTAGCTAGCTTTTGGATTTACCCGCAGAGATCTGAGGACAGGTGAACCATAGTCCTCAGATTGGACAGATAGTCTAGCTAGCGGTCGGATGTACCCTGCAGAGATCTGAGGACCAGGTAACCCTAGCCTCAGATTGGACAGTAGTCTAGTAGCGGTCTGGATTTACCCTGCAGAGACCTGAGGACAGGTAACACATGTCCTCAGATTGGACAGATAGTCTAGCTAGCTGTTGGATTTACCCTGCAGAGATCTGAGGAAGGTAACCATAGTCTCAGATTGACAGATAGTCTAGCTAGCTGTCTGGATTTACCCTGCAGAGACCTGTAGGCCAGGTACCTAGTCCTCAGAAATCAGCCGCAGGTTAGAGCGCCAACACAGAGACAGAGGACGGGGACGGACATCCGGGCCGAAAATGACCTGAATAACCTGAATTATCGTGTAAATGAAACGGCGTCGATATAGACTAACTGGAGACTAAATACAAGCCTAGTTAAAAGTCCTAGTTTTGATGCTCACATTGATTTCACGTTTAATCAGCGTAGTGGTGTCCAAATCGTCTTGGGTGCTGCGCTTTAGCCTTATAATGGTTGGAAAAAAAAACCAGGTCTAAAAGTACTCTATTACAACTAATAATCCTGCATGTACTTAAAGTACTCGTGAGCAGCTGAGAGTTTTAGAAAAACTTCACAATTAGTAAATCTCCCTGCAACCAGACTCGTGTGGATTTCTCCGTCTGACCAGCAGATTTAAAACGTGTGCATGAGTACATGATGATTTAATTTGATGTCTGTAATAGGTCCGATGGGGAGGTCTGCTGCTGTGTGCAGAGCAGTGTAACAGCACGGCTCTGATTCCCTCTGCTCACGAGGCCTCTTAATTAGTCTTGATGGCGGACGGACGATCCAGCAGTAAAGATAGGGTACGCTTGGTTCTAGTAACCCAGCAGTAAAGATAGGGTACGCTCGGTCTAGTAACCCAGCAGTAAAGATAGGGTACGCTTGGTCTAGTAACCCAGCAGTAAAGATAGGGTACGCTTGGTCTAGTAACCCAGCAGTAAAGATAGGGTACGCTTGCGTCTGTAACCCACGTATAAGATAGGTACGCTTTAGTCTAGTACGCGCACGTAAAGTAGGTACGCTGTTGTCTAGTACCCAGCAGTAAGTTAGGGTCGCTCGGTCTAGTGAACCCAGCGGTAAAATAGGTACGCTTGGTCTAGTAACCCAGTAGAGATGGGTACGCTTGGTCTAGTAACCACAGTAAAGATAGGGTACGCTTGGTCTAGTAACCCAGCAGTAAAGATAGGGTACGCTTGGTCTAGTAACCCAGCAGTAAAGATAGGTACGCTGGTCTAGTAACCCAGCGTAGACTCGGTACCTGTCTAGTAACCCGAAAGAAGTACGCTGGTCTAGTAAACCAGCATAAAGATGGGTACGCTTGTCTGAACCCCAGTTAAAGATAGGTACGTCGTTCTAACCCAGCAGTAAAGATAGGGTACGCTGTCTGAACAGAGTAGCTAGTACGCTTGGTCTAGTAACCCAGCAGTAAAGATAGGGTACGCTGGTCTGTAACCCAGCAGTGAAGGTTGCTTGGTCTAGTAACCCGCGTAAAGTGGGTACGCTCGGTCTAGTAACCCAGCGTAAAGATGGTACGCTTGGTCTAGTAACCCGCAGTAAAGATAGGGTACGCTCGTACCCGCAGTAAAGATAGGTACGCCGCTAGTAAACCGCTAGGATAGCTACGCTCGTGAGTAACCCAGTATTAAGAGAGGGTACGCTTGGTCTAAGTAACCCAGCAGTAAAGATAGGGTACGGTTGGTGCTGTAAACCCGCAGTAACATAGGGTACGCTGGTCTAGTAACCCGCAGTAAAGATAGGGTACCTTGGTTTTTACCCGTCATTAATAGTGCTCCTAGTCCGTCAGTAAAGATAGGTACTCTTGTATCCCGTTGGTGTATACCCAGCCTTAAGATAGGGTACATTTTTCCAAACAATGACTGCTACACATTGTATGATGCATGTATTATAAATGTGAGCATATTTGGAAAAATGTAATGAAATAAATCTAGCTTAAAAGCCCAAGGTGGCATCCTCAAATGTCTCGTTTTGTCCACATCTCAAAGATACAGTACTCAGATTACTATCACAGAGGAGCAACGACGCTAGAACACATTCAAGAAGCTGGAATCGGAGGATTTTTTAATTTAATAGTTGACAACTAATCGATGAATCAGTTCATCTTTGCAGCTCTTGTTCAATTTAATTTTAACGTCACTTACTTATACTGCAATTTTTTTGTTGTTGTACTATGGCAACCGCACTTTACTTTACAAATCCTTTATTTGACGCCACTTTACTTCAGTCTACCTTCTGTTCATTAACTACTGGTTGCCTGTTTTTCTTGTGTGTTTACGTCTGTTTGGGAATTTCCCCGCTGTGGGATGAATAAAGTTTTATCTAATCTAATCTAATCTAATCTAATCTAGTTACAGTCCCACTCAGCGGGGTGCATTGCTAAAGACAGACGAAGAAAGTCCGACATTAACGTTCAAACTGTCAAATCTGTTTGAGCTAGTTGTCGTGAGGAACCACAGGAGCCGAGTCTTTAGAAAACTGAAAAAGAACAAGACAAAATCAAGACATGACATGATGAAAACGGATATAATACGATCAAAAGCTCCAGAATCAACTGCTGTTTCCAAAATCAAGAATAAACCTAGAAGCTCAGTTACTTTCTTTGTTATGTTTCTTATTTACTGACCAATCCAACGCTCAGACACAGGATTCAAAATGACAGTTTGTTTTAGCTGCAGAAGTAGATTAAAATCCTAAATTAACCACCAGTGACGTTGTTGTTGTTGTTTTTTCTTTTTCATGTGTGGAATGGAAATTTCCTTTATTAATGGGCGGAAGAGTTCAGGTGGAAGCTGTGAATGTGTGTTTGAATGTCTGCACATTTGAGATGGAAATAAACACTAACAAGTGCAATAACAGGTTAGAGAGGTGTGTAGGTGTGTGTGTGTGTGTGTGTGTGTGTGTGTGTGTGTGTGTGTGTGTTGTGTGTTTGCGTATGGGGTGTTTAGGTGTGTTAGGTGATGCTGTGTATTGTGTATGTATGTAATGTGGGGTGTATGTCGGTGTGTGTGTGTGTGTGGGTGGGGGGGGCGTGTGCAGCGTGTGTGATCATGTTTATTTTTGTGTGTGTGCCGCGTGTACGGGCATATGCAAGTGTTAAGTGTGTGGGTTCGCGTGGTCCGCATAGCATGTGTTTAACGTGTGTGTGTGTGTGTGTGTGTTTGTGTGTGTTTTTCTGAGCAACAGTTCAATAACAGGGTTAGAGAGGTGCTGTTGTGTTGTCTGTGTCTTGTGGTTGTGGGTGTGGTCTGTATCATGTTGTTTTGTGTGTTGAGCGCGTTTACACATATGTATGTGTTGGTGTGTGTGTGGTGGGGTTGGCGGGCATTTGCAGGTGTGTGTAGCATGTGTTATGTTGTGTGTGTGCGCGTGTACGCATATATATGTGGTATCATGTGTTAGTGTGGGTGTGTGTGTGTGTGTGTGTGTGGTGCGTGCGTGTACGTACGTGGTTGTGTTGGTGTGTGTGTGGTGTGTGTGTGTGTGTGTGTTTGTGGTGTTTGTGTGTTTGTGTATGATGTTGTTAAGGTGTGTGTGTGGGGGTGTGTGTGTGTGTGTGTGACGTTTATATGTACGTGTGTGCGTGGGGGTACACCTGTTGTGTGTGTGTGTGTGTGTGTGTTGTGTGTGTACACGGACGTACGTTTGTGTATGTTGTGTGGTGGGTGTGTGTGCGTGTGCGTGTGTGTGTACATGTGTTTCTGAGCACAGGTGCAGGGCTAGCGGTTCTCATCCGCGTGATTAAGAGGTGCTACATGAGCGTCCTGTCGCTCCGGCTCTGATCCTCCATCTGTGGTCTGACTCACGCTCACTAACACACATGAACATTCAACATTCCTCATCAGCTCCTCATCTTTTCAAACATTTCAGGAGCCATGTTCTCTCAGCAGCCTCCCAACTCTGCGTTTGTCTCCGCGGCTTCTCCTGACGGAGGAATCCCCATATTTACATACGGCGCTTTGATGTTTTACGCTCGATGCTGACGACATGCAGAGCGAGGCTATTTTTTGATACTCTTACATTAACAAATATAATAATAATAATTTTTTTTTTTGACGAAACCCAAAGCTCTCAAGGTTGTTTTTAACACAAAAAAGGCGTACGAGAAGCTTGCCTCAACAAACTTATGTCTAAAATTGGCCACATTTTGATTTAAATCTAAACTATCTGATCAAAGACTCATTTAACAACACACATTTAGTGATTAAAACACATTTAGTCGACTCCACTTTATGTCAGAGGGAAATACTGTTCTTTTTAATCCCCTACATTTATCTGACAGCTACAGTATCTAGTTAGATTTCAGAGTAAGATTTTCAATTCATTTTTAAACGTTCTAAAGTAGATTTAGAAAAAGTAGAAACTCCCCATCCTCAGTGTATTTAGTAGGTACAGTTGGTTTTAATTCATAATGTGTTTAATGAAAAGCCATGCAGGAAATGTGAGGAGACATCTAGCTCACTGTGATGCAAAAATAATCCAAAATAATGTTAAGTTTTTGTTATGTTATATAGAACGGCCCCTTTGAGTGTGCTAAATATATAGTGCACTGAAAAGGAGCCATTCTGCAATACGTGGGCTTTTATTTTTGATGCTTTAAGTAGATTTAGCTGATGCTTTTTGACTTTAAAAGGCAGGACTTTTACGTGTAGTATTTTGTATTTTGTAGGTTTTGGTACTTTTACTTCAGTAAAGTACCGTATGTGAATATGTAAAATGTAAAGCACATATGGCTGCACCCCTCGCTGCAGTCTGACCTTTTCCCATGAGGACGAGACGGAGAGAATTAGAAAAAGAGAGGTGCAAACCACAGAGGAGAGGTGAGAACTGTTCAAATAAAGACAGGAAAAGTGAGATAAAGTGGGAGGGAGGGAGAGAGGCGTAGATGTCTCTGAGGGAAAGAGAAAGTGGGAGAGAGAGGTAGATACAGACGAAGAGAGGGAGAAGGACAGATAGAGGGAGGGAGGAGCGTTCAGCTGGCGCCGGCTCCATCCTGTAGCCTCGCAGTTAATGCACAGGAGCATGTTGGCGCCACAGAGCCTGATCCGTAGACGGGACTACAGGACCCACAATGCACAGGGACACCCGGCAGCCAGCAGGTCACCCACCTGGGAGGTACAGGTACGGTGGAGGGAGAAGCGACGGAAATAATAATAAGAGGAGGAGAACGCTGGACAGAGAATGACAGAGAGAAAGGATGGATTGGGCAGCGAAGAGCAGAGAGGAGGATGGGATATGTAGTCTGGATGTGTTTACTTGCTTGGTTTATTGCTTTAATATCCAGAGTACACAAAGCAAAAAGCTAGGAGGCTTTGAAAATAGTTTGAAGGAGGGATGATGTCACTGAGTACAGTCACACAGTATGGTGTCATTAGTCACTCACAGCTACAGCGGGAAGCAGGTATTGCTATTATTGGTGGCTCCATGACAACCGTGCATCCATATGAGTGTGTCCCGTTTAAAAGTGTGTGCGTGTGCGTGTGTGTGTGTGTGTGTGTGTGTGTGTTTTGTGGTTTCCCACTGAGCGGATGACGAACATTGGAGAACCTGTTGTGTAATTCACCGAGATGAGAAGAAGGGCGAAAGGAAACAAAAAAGAACCTGCTCACACACATGACATAACATCGCTGCTCTTTAGGATCTTGTGTTTGGGATTTCATAAACAGCATTTCCCAGAATTCCTTTCATTATTAAACACCCAGAGTACCCGCCTGAGCTTGCTGCATCCAGCTGTTGTTGTTGTCGAAACGGTTATAGATTTTTTTTAAACCACCCTGGGACTTTCCTTAGCGGAGAAACTAGAACTTCTACCTTTGAGGTGATTAGTTGTCACAGTTTTTGAGTTTTTCATGCTGAATGACTTGAAAACCTATGAAACCAATGAGCACGTCTCTGACTTAAACCAGATTTAAAGTGGTGCTTTTACATGATACTTTGTGGAGAAACTCAGTTTCACAGATCGTCTAATAAATCAACTAATCAATTAGTCGACTAAATGTTGTGTTAGTCTACTAAGAATTTCTGTAATGGACGACTGCCCAGGGAGAAACCTAACCCGTCTTGCGGCTCACTGCCTGCAATGCATTCTGGTCTATTGAGACTAAAAATAGTTGATAAAATTCTTTTCTCAGAGGTCACCGGTCATTTTTTGAATTTTACCAAGAACATAAAATGTGTTTTATTGATATAATCCACTGCAGACAAGTTAATAGTTAAAAGAATGTATTACTGATCTGGACACTGTGTGTGTCTGTGTCTGTGTGTGTGTGTGTGTGTGTGTGTGTGTGTGTGTGTGTGTGTGTGTGTGTGTGTGTGTGTGTGTGTGTGTGTGTGTGTGTGTGTGTGTGTGTGTGTGTGTGTGTGTGTGTGTGTGTGTGTGTGTGTGTGTTTTACAGGATGATGTGCCAATCAAGGAGATCAATATCACTCATCACGTGAAGGAGGGATCAGAGAAAGCAGATCCGCGACAGTTCGAGCTCCGCAAAGTCCTGGGACAAGGTTCTTTTGGCAAGGTGTGTGTGTGTGTGTGCGTGCGTGCGTGCGTGCGTGCGTGCGTGCGTGCGTGCGTGCGTGCGTGCGTGCGTGCGTGCGTGCGTGTATATACAGTCAGTGCTTTTGTGTGTGAGTGGGCTTTAAGTGTGTGTGTGAGTGTGTAAACGTGGGTTTTCATTTCCACTCAAATCCCTGTAGTGTTTCCCTTGTGATTGTGTTTTTGAGAGCTTGTTACCGTGGAAACGGCAGGCTGCGGGCCCTTCACACTCCCGCTCCGTATCATCGTCTTTATGAATGAACAATTAGCCTCCAGCTTGGGCACCGTGTGTGTGTGTGTTTGTTTTTGTTTATGTTATTCTCCGTAAGTGTGACCTAGAAATGAAAGGAGGCTAACCCAAACAAACTTCAACACACACACACACACACACACACACACACACACACGCACAGTCTCAGATACACACATTAAAAGTGCACTATGAGTTCTTGCATGGTTTAAGTGGGATTTAATTTTTGTCTCAAATCGTAGGCATCTCTCCTTAATCCGCTAGCAAACGTCAAACGAACACTAGAGGCACAGCATAGGCACTGAAATACAACAAACCACTCCAGCCAATCACTGATAAGATGGGGGGGGGGGGGGGGGGGGGGGGGGGGGGTTAGTGACAGTTAGAGCAGTGACAGACCAACCCGACGGCTGACCGTCGGACTGACCGCCTCCCCGAGTACGCCAAAAAAGTCTCTGCCTCAAAACACACCGAAACGCCGCCGACTGCCGAGGGCAGCTGATTGGACGAACCCGTCACAGGGGTCTGGTTTCTCCGGAAATTCAAAGTCAGACTGTCGTGGCGGCTCGTTCAGAATACGATCTCATGTTGCTGAATCTTCATTTTCAGATCCACAAAGGTCCGTTTAAAAGATTTTCGGCAGATTTTGAGAGACTCTAGTCCCGCTCCTCCCGCTCGTCATTTCCAGATTAGCACTCCACCAATCAGATTGGTCATTTGAGTCTGACCGTCGGCAGTGCCCGCCTCCCGACCGAGCATGTTAGGTTGGCCAAAATGAAGGCGGACGGCCCAGAACACACCAACCAGACTCGAGTCACCATGCAGGAACTCATGGTGCACCTTTAATACTTAGACACACTGAGTAACCACACAGGACGTTACACTCTCCACACACACTGAGATTACATCAATAATGCATCAGCGATTGATTGTTTTGTGTGTGTGTGTGTGTGTGTGTGTGTGTGTGTGTGTGTGTGCGCAGGTGTTTCTGGTGAGGAAGATCACCGGGCCAGACGCCGGTCAGCTGTATGCCATGAAAGTCCTGAAGAAAGCGACGCTAAAAGGTACAAAGAGAGACAAAAAGAGACTGTTCCTCAAGAAAATTAGACATTTGTCAATTAAGGAAAATGTGATTCCACATAATTTTCAACTATTATCATTTCTGTATCTGTCTCTAAAACAGTGACAAGCTTAAAAACTCACTAAAGAAGAACTAAAATCACTAGATCTGAAAAATGTAGGTCAGTTACATTCTCTTGGCATAGGTGGTGCCCAAAATGTCTGCAGGAAAAACACCGTCTTAGACCATAAATCTGTATTTTTCTTATTGTCAACAAATCCCGTGAAAAATACCCAAACCAACTGTGAATGAATCTACTACCAAATACTGTTTGGGTATCACAGCCCGACGTATCTTCTCCCTCGTCAGAGCACAAAATGTGGATTAATCCGCCGCTGAAAATAGTCCCCGACAAATGCACGTTTCCTCCTGTTTTT
>NC_045754.1:3780519-3783280 GCF_008692095.1 Etheostoma spectabile
TTTTGATTTACTGAGACTTTTTGTGTGTTGTTTTTTGGTTATTTTTATGGGATTTGTTTACAATAAAAACAAATACAAAACATCTTATCTTATTCTATTTTTAATTTGAAATTCATGTCATATAGATTGACGTCGGCCTTTTTCCTTTTAAAGGTGACTGACTGAGTATAAAATCAAGTGTACAGGTGGAACAAATGCAAGACAAAAAAAGAAAAGATGCATGTGGTTGATATCTGTGTGAATCCACTCGTTCAGCCGTCATCGCCCAAAATGGAATTTCACGCCTTAACACGAGACCAGACCGAGATATACGAAGAGATGAAGAAGAAGTGTTGGCAGAGAGGAAGAGGAGTAAATTCCTAAAGTGACGTTCAAGTCAAGTCACACACCACCTGCTGGTGGAAAGAAATACAACATGTCTTTTATTTTGTTGGCATCTCTCTCTTCTCTCTATTTAATTTCTTGTTGCTGACTTTCTCTCGCTCTTATCATGATTCGGTTACTCATCTGCTGCCATTTTGAAATCTCTCCATCGAAATCAGAAAGTGCTTTATCTGAGGATAAATGTGTTCTCTCTCTCTCTCTCTCTCTCTCTCTCCCCCTCCCTCCCTCTCTCTCTCTCTCTCCCTCTCTCCCTCTCTCCATCCCTCTCTCTCTCTTAGATTCGTTGTCTTGTCAGTAAAGTAGACCTGCAAAACCCACCAATAAATCACAAGAAAGACAGGAAAAAAAATACTAAACCGAGGGACAAGTGATTAAAGGGTTAACCTAGCAATGAACTAGAGTACCAAGATAAACTGAGAAAAAAAGAGAAAAAAACAGAAAAACAAACAAAAAACATCACCTAAATACCCACTGAGATAATTAAAAGACATAATATCAATAAGGACTGTTAAACGTCCTGAAAAAAAGAAGAAAAATTTCCGTGCTAGCTTTACCTTTTAAGCCCGCCGTCAATCTCTGTCGGCCGGGACTTTTAAAAGACAAAACCGTTTTGTGTTGTTTTTATATCTCATCAGAGGCCATTTCTCTCTGAATTACTGTACGACTTATCAGAGTACAGGTTTTAAATGGTATGTAAGTGGTCGGTTGATGTTCATCTACCCCCAGAGCTATGGCAGCGAAATTGTATTAGATCTGTCTTGGATTTTTCAGAAAGTAATGTTGTTTCTGTTTTACCGTCAGGCATCGCATGTTGATAGTAATGGCTGCAGATTATTAGGCGATAACACCGTTCGACTCTAAAAAAAAAGAAATCCTTCAGAAGAGTATTGCAACTCATTTGCCAGACCACGATCATTCAATGTTGCGGAGGACTGGGAGGGGAGCACGAATACCATCGTTAGGAGTCAATTACACAACTTAAACTATGAGTGCTGCATGTCACTGAATGCCGCGTTGAGCGTGATCATGGAATAATAGAACAAGGAGGACAATGAGGTGTCTGCGTGCACAAAATTGAAATATGAATTTAATAGATGTGAACCTCCTGAGAGGAAGGAGGAAAGCGGAAGGCGGCGAATATAAAAAGGTAAATATAGGGTCGTAATAAAAAAGATGAAAAGACAGAATAGGATAGTTGGAGATGAGCATGGAGAGTTGATATAAATGATTGCAGCGAAAAGGGGGGGTTGGTACGTTGTGGTATGGGGTGTAAACGTAGTTTGGTAAAAATATATATGTTTTAGCTAAACATTAGTAATTAAGAGGGTGAAAATGAGTTAAGGAGGATTGTTCTTGTGCTGATGATTGATAGGAGCGGGAGAGGGCGAGAAGCTTTGATAGCATAGGAGGGAATGAGAAGGGTATAAGAGAGGAAACATGCGTATTATAGTAATTAGGATGGAAGAAAGCAGTTTTGTGAACGGGCTGTAAGCGAGGAGATTGTCATTGCTTAAACTAATGTAAGATGCATGGAGGATATGAGAGGGAAAGAGGCGGAGACGTATGAGAGAGGCGAGCGAGGTCGTGGGAGGATTTGTTTGGGATTGCGATGGGAGATGAGAAGGCGATAATTTGGTAATAAATGGAGGGTGGTAGGAAAGCAGTAGAGGGGCGAGGGAGCTGTCGGAGAGGGGAGAGAAGAGGAGTGAGTCGAATGTTGGACAGTAATGGAGACGTTTGGTGAGAGGATGGAGGAGCACCGCGGCGAGCCAGTGAGCGCGGAGGCCAGAGAGAGAACGAGGGAGGGCGAGGGGAGAACGAGGGGAGGAGCCATCGAGGAGGGTACAGGGCATCAGAGAGAGGGAGGGCGGAGCGGGCGCGAGGATGCGATGATGCAGAGCGCCGAGCGGAGAGCGAAAAACGCTGCAGAAGCGAGGGGACGAGAGGAAGAGAGGGGGGATGAGGGAGGGCGACGTGGGCAAGGAGAGCAGGAGAGGGACCGGGGAGAGAGCGAGGCGGGAGGGAGAAGAGAGAGAGCAAGAGCGGAGAGCGGAGAGAGGGCGGGCAGATGAGGGAAGAGAGAGAGACAGGGACAGAGAGAGAGGACAGAGAGAGAGAGGGAGGGAGAAGAGGGAGAGAGGGAGGGAGAGAGCGACTGCTGAGGGAACTCGGAGAAAGAAAGGAGAAAAGCGATGAGATGAGGGAAGGAGAGGCGGGAGGGAGGGGAAGAGAAGGAAGAGCGAGCAAGAGAATGAGAAGAAGGGAGAGTAGAGAGAGATAGAGGGAGGAAGTTGAGAGGTGAGAGAAGAGGCGAGGATGGTGAGCGAGTGCAGAGAGCGAAGAGGGGGGGCGGAGGGGATTGAGATAGGCAGGCGAG
>NC_045754.1:3783305-3784625 GCF_008692095.1 Etheostoma spectabile
CTCTCTCTCTCTCTCTCTCTCTCTCTCTCTCTGTCTCTCTCTCTCTCTCTCTGTCTCCAGTGCGAGACCGGGTCAGGACGAAGATGGAGAGAGACATCCTGGTGGAGGTCAACCATCCCTTCATCGTCAAACTGCACTACGGTGAGTCGACCAATAGCGGACAACCCGTGATGAGTCATCGGCGCAGTACCGGCCAATCAGAAGTCATTCTCCATCTTTTAGCAGGCAGCGGAACTCCCAAATGGAAATGTTCAGCAAGCGGGAAACTTCCCAGATCTCATCTCAACTCTTTTTCCTCCCGCAGCGTTTCAGACGGAGGGGAAGCTCTACCTGATCCTGGACTTCCTCCGAGGAGGAGACCTCTTCACCCGTCTCTCTAAGGAGGTAACTCCTCTTCAACAGGGATTGCTTTTTTTGTTTTTTTTTTAAAGGTCATTTTTGGGGCTTTTCCGCCTTTAATTGTTGACAGGACAGTTAGGTGAGAAAGAGGAGAGAGAGGGGGGAAGACATGCAGGAGATCGTCACAGGTCGGATTTGAACCCCCTGACCTCTTTTCTTCAAGCTGCAATCCATCAACTTTCTGCAAATTCAAGTTTCCACAAAGTTGACGGAGCTCGTTGTTGTGAAGTTTTTTCCACCGTGTTTTTGTGTTTAACATGTTAAAAGAACAAGAACATGTACAGTATGTGGTAAATACTTAACGTGTGTGTTGTCAGGTGATGTTCACGGAGGAGGATGTGAAGTTTTATCTGGCGGAGCTCGCCCTGGCCCTCGACCACCTCCACGGCCTGGGCATCATTTACAGAGACCTCAAGCCAGAGAAGTAGGCGCACACGCATGCACGCACACACACACACACACACACACACACACACACACACACACACACACACACCACACCGTTTCCTTTAGAACTGTTTGGTTTGTAGATTTTTTCTTTAGAAATACATTAAAAATCAATTTTGTCATTTCAGCATCCTGCTCGATGAGGAGGGACACATCAAGCTGACCGGTGCGTAATATTACACTCTCTGTGTGTGTGTGTGTGTGTGTGTGTGTGTGTGTGTGTGTGTGTGTGTGTGTGTGTGTGTGTGGTCTTGTTTAACTATATTCGTGAGGTCTAAAAACTGTGAGTTCAGTATACTTGTGGGGTCTCGATAGCTTTGTGGGGCCAACATGCTGGACCCCACAACTTGAAAGGGCTGTTTGAGGGTTAGGACTTGGTTTTAGGATTAGGGTTAGAGTTAGGTGAGGGTAAAGGTTAAGGTTAGGCATTTAGTTGTGATGATTAAGGTTAGGGTAAGGGGCTAGGGAATGCAT
>NC_045754.1:3784635-3793665 GCF_008692095.1 Etheostoma spectabile
AATGACGGGTCCCCACAAAGATAGTGCCTCATGCATTAATGTAAACTTAATAATAATCTTTATTAATAGAGCCCTTTGTGCTCTTCCTGCTACCACAAACCGCTTTAAACTCTGATAACTCTTTTATTACCTTGTGTTTTCTGTGTGTGTGTGTGTGTGTGTGTTCAGACTTTGGCCTCAGTAAGGAGTCGATAGACCACGAGAACAAGGCCTACTCCTTCTGTGGGACGGTGGAGTACATGGCTCCCGAGGTGGTGAACAGGCGGGGGCACACGCACAGCGCCGACTGGTGGTCCTACGGCGTGCTCATGGTGAGCGCATGCTGCTGCTGTTTGGGGGGGGGGGGGGGTGACATAGGGAAAGCTAAACTGTCCCCGCTGAAAAAAAAAAAAATCCTGCTGTGTTGTGTCAACTATGATTGTTTTCATACACTCCAGTCTGGGACACATCACAATAATGAACCTGAATTCACATTAGATGATTAAATCAAATTAATCTTATTACACTGATTATCAGTCCTCCAGAGGCTACCCTGCCTGAAACATTCGGCTTCTGATTCTGTTTTCAAGTTGCTAAAATATTTAATAAGCTCTTGTTGTATGCTAGATATTATTTATCATGTAAGCGCTTTTTTACAAAACATTTAGCTGGAACATTTAGCTTGAATTGCCTATTTCTGCGCAAAATAATGCGTGGATTTGATTTATAATACCCATATTTGTGTGCAAAAACCTCATTATATATTGCAGAAAGGTTTAAAAAAATGTGCGTTTACGTCACACAAGAGCAGCATTTCCCCCTGTTGCCATGGGACATGTTTATGAAGCGTGAACCACACAACACACACAACACACACACACACAAACAACCACACACACACACACCCACACACACACACACACACCACACACAACACACACACACAACACGACCACAACTGGTGTTTTTCAGTTTTTTGCATGTTGCCCTGTGCACAGGTGGTTAAAAAGATACATGGTCAGGCTGCGTCAGAAGGTGGCTTGACAGTTTGTGAGGCAAAATGCCAACAATCTTTTATGGTGCTGTGACGGCTTTTTGTTTTTTTTAAACAAGAATCCAAAGTTAGGCTTTAAGAAGAAAGATTAGTTGCAGATACAAGCTAACAACGTGCAGGAATTTAGGTTCATTCAGTCAAATGTTTGGCTTACAGTGCCTTGCCGGACAGTGTATTTTGCATAGAGCATAAATTTTAATATTTCAATTGAATGCTTTTAGACATGATTTATGGCTGTATCTTAAGTATCTATCCCCAATTGTCGGTCCCCAAAGCTGAAAATTGGCTGTTGTGTCAGTGCATATGAGGACCACTTACCAAAGATTTCACCATGTTTCTCTCACTCACTAATTATATAGTAACAACGGTTAAGTTAGGCCCAGTTAGAAGCTAATAGAATAGAGCAGACGTGTGTTTTAAGATGACTCTTGAAGATCTCAATAGTAGTGGAGAATCTGATTTTTTGGAAGAGAAAGAGAGCTTGACAACAAGAAATCCATTTTCCTTCAGTTGCAGTAGTGGTTGCTGGGGGGTTGGGGGGGTTGGGGGGGGGAGTACAAAGCTTTGACCGTGCACATGTTGTTGTTCTCTCTCTCTCAGTTTGAGATGCTGACGGGAACGCTACCGTTTCAAGGCAAAGACCGGAAAGAGACGATGACCATGATCCTCAAGTAAGACACTTTATCCTGTCGGTCCACTCGTATCCACCCCCCCCCCCCCCCTCACGGCTTTCATTACAGCTCAGTGTACATCCGAGAAGAGTCTCCTCTCCTTCCTCCAAAGGGTTCATGTTAGAGGAGGTAAAGTGCAGCACTCAGGAGGACGAGCAGGACAAATGGACTCAAGTGTTCTGATAGCAATTTATAACAGATTAGGTGGGAGGAGAAGGGAAAGAGAAAGTCAAGTAGAGCAGTAGTGGTAGTGTGCACATCCCCACCGGTGAGGTGCAGGGCAAAAACAGGGCTGGATACAACCGGAAAAACAATTAAAATGTCCACTCTGCTAATACTCCCATAGGTTTATTGCTGGGTCTTCCTCAGGCAAATGGCATTCAACAGTGGCTCAAGCATGTATACATAGGGCACAGACGTGGTCAGCTGATGATGCATCGATAGCAAAGAGAGAATCATGTCAGAAAAAACAAAACAATCGGAGGAAATATTAATCTGTCCAGCTTCCTTTTGAGAGGGAAACTTAGAAGACAATGTCTGTCCGCAGAATAACGCTGAGCTGACTCTCTGCAGAATGCTGACTGTGTTTCCTGCGAGCACACGGCCGTCTTGTCTTTCACATACTTTCAGTTTGGGTATATAATATAGACATTTAAATCCGTCTGCAGTTATTCTTGTTTTCTTTTTTATTGACTTTTATATCAACACGTTCTTTGTGTCTTTGTGTTCGCAGGGCCAAGTTGGGAATGCCCCAGTTTTTGAGTTCAGAAGCTCAAAGTCTCCTCAGGAACCTTTTCAAACGCAACCCTGGCAACAGATTAGGTACAACCTTCCGCTTTTATTTTGCACTTGTTGAACAAGTGGACACAAACAATAATAACAACACATGCATGCCCAGATATGCTGAATCTCCAGTGTCCTTAAATGTCCAGGTACCAAGATTAATGACTCACGTGGAGCACAAACTGAGTCAACTTGCTTTCTGATTTAGTCAGTAACAGGACCCCAAATCTTGACAAATTTACCGTACAAGTCATACGACGAGGACCTAATGTCCATAATGTCCAAAAGATAGGACACAATAATCATTGAGCCACTTCTTAACCCTTGTGTTGTATTCCCGTCAAAATGTAAATCTACACTTTACTTTTTGTCCCTTTTTTCAACACTTTATTCAGTTTGTCACTGTTTGTCGTTTTCAACACTACATAACACTAACTTTATTGACTTTAGTTTTACAGTTATATCTGGAATTTATGGTTGATAAACCTCATTTTTAGGAAATTATACCTAATGTTTGAGTTAGAAAAGCAGAAATTAGGAATTATTTAGACTAAAATTAAAGGAATGGATGTTGATGATAATCACAGACTGGAATATGTCAACTTTTACTCAATACTATTTCAAAAACACTTCCATTTATTTTTCAAATGATATCAAATTGAATAAGACGCCCCAAAATTAATGAAAGTAGAGATTTGTACTTGGCGAAGAGCGTTGTGTGGAATCAATCATGTTATTTTGGAGAATTAAAAAGAACATTGATATAGGAAAATGGGTCAATTTGACCCAAGGACAACATGAGGACAACATGAGGGTTAAAACATGAATTGGAGAAAGATTTCCACTCCCTAAAAATAACTCTATTAGCCACAGAGCATTAAAGCCGTCTGGATCTCATGTGACAGTTAGAAGGAAAGTACACAGTCTAGATCGATTTGTTTCCTCAACCCAGAAAATATGAGTCAGGGGTCTTATCATGTCTGGTCTTGGAAAAATAAATGTGATGCATCAAATTCAAATTAAATTAAAAAACAATCGACTTTCCCCCCGGGGCTGCGTAGAGTAGTAATGTTACAGTCGGGTACAATTATAGAACTACATAAAAAAGCAAAAACAAAACAAACAGCAAGGCGAAGATAAAGCGTGATTTATGGTTCTGCTTTGAGTCTACGCCGTAGATATGAAGGTAGACAAAGATACGGACCCTACGCCGTAGATAGTATGAAGGTAGACAAAGATACGTCTCGGACCTACGCCGTATAGTAGTATAGGGTAGAACGAAGATACGGACCCCTACGCGCCGTAGATTATATGAAGGTAGAAACGTAGATACGACCCTACGCCGTAGATAGACAAGGAGATAATAACGGACCCTCGGCCGTATGTACGAAGGTAACGTAGATACGGCACCCCTACGCCTGAGCATATACGAAGGTATACCGTAGATACGGAGACCCTACGCTCATCGATATATATAATTACTGACTACGGCGTATATATAGAATGTAGACGGACGCCCACGCCGTAGATATTACATGAAGTTAGAGCTAATATACGGACCGACTCCTCGCCGTAGATAGTATGAAGGTAGACGTAGATACGGACCCTACGCCGTAGATAGTACAAGGTAGACGTAGATACGGACCCTACACCGTAGATAGTATGAAGGTAGACGTAGATACGGACCCTACGACGCCGTAATAGTATGAAGGTGGAAATACGACCTACGCCGTGATATGAAGGTAACAGATAGACCCTAACACCGTAGATATACTGAAGGTACGTACGATATACTGACCCTCCAAGTAGATAGTCAAAGGTAACAAGACGATATATACGAGCCCTTACGCCGTAATAGTACGAAAGGTAACGTTACGGACCCTACGCCGTATCTAGTATGAAGGTAACGTAGAATACGGACCCTAACACGTATAACGTATGAGTAGAACGTAGATACGGACCCCACAACAATATGATTCTGCAAATTGGAGGCACCTCCCGGGTAGCTATTCAGAAGGTAGCAACACGCATACGGACTCTCTACAACCGTGTAGATAGTCACCTAAGTCATACGTTATACGGACCCTTAACTCGCCGAAGATAGTTAGAGCAAGTCGAACTTGAGATACTGACCTCTAGACACCCCTAAGATAGTATAGACGTTAGACGTAGAGTAACGGACCCTACGCCGTAGATAGTAAAAGGATAGACGTAGACGAACGGACTCCTACCGCTACCTCACGGCCAGCGTGAAATACGAAGGTAGCGACGTATAGTGACCCTACGCGTAGACTAGTACGAAGGTAGACAACGTAGATACGGGACCCCGAACGCCCAGTGGAAGTACGGAGAACTGTTAGACAGATACAGAAAGACCCTAAACCCGAATAGTAGCAAGAGGTTACTAGATACGTAACGCCAACGCACCGTAGAATAGTACATCGGAAGAAAGACCCCGTAGATACGGACCCAGAGGCCCGTAGGATAGTTCCTAAGGTGAAACGTATATACGGACACCCCCTAACGCACGTAGATATCTGTACAAAAGGTAGACTGATGATACGGACCCTAACGCCGTGTAGGAATTAAGCTAGGAGACGAGATACGGCCCTACACTACCATTAGATAGTAGTAAGGTAGACAGATATACGGACCATCTGCCATAGTATAGTAATGTGAAGGTAGAAATACAGATATACGGACCCTACGGCCTAGATTAGTAACAACGGTAGAAACTAGAAGTACACCCTACGCCGGAGATAGTAGAAAAGGTGTTAAATCTTACGTAGATACGGACCCTACCGTAAGATCGACGAAGGTAAACGTAGATACGGACCCTACACCGTATGATATTTAACAACGGTAGAATTCAGTGTAGATACGGACCCTACCGCCGTGATAGTATGAAGTAGATCTAGATACTGACCTACTGTACGTAGATAGTAAATGAAGGTCGAAACTTGATACGACCCGAACGCCGTAAGAGAGTACGAAGGGTAGACTAGATACGGACCTCTAATCGCGTAGTATAGCACGAAGGTAGATACGGACTCCTAATCCCAACGCCGCAAGAGTATTACGAAGGTCCCTCTGTTAATTACGGTATACCCTATCCCTTAGTATTTAATCGAAGGTATACACGTAATCGGACTCCTTTATACGGACGCCCTTACGCCGTAGATTTATTAACGTTTGTTTTTATGTAGGTTAACGTTAAGATCGTGACCTCTCCCGGACGTCCGTGTATTTAGATTCGTACAGAAGGTAGAACGAGCTTTACGGACCCTATGCGTCCGTTATGAGTACTGAAGGTAAACGTGTATACCGGGCCTATTCGCCTTAGCCTGACGCTTCTGCTAGGTTTCAAGGACATGAGTTTGGAAAAAAAATTATCACTTTTAGGGACACAAAACTTGGTTTCTTTCTTTTTGAAAAGTGGGAAATAAAAACGTTTTGAAAACCTTCATGTTCCTGTTTGTCCATTTCTCTTCACATAAAAAAACACGGCACTATTCCCCTACAGTACATTCCCCTCCCACCAACACCCACATATATATATTGTGGTGACTGTCTGGGCGGAGTGCATGATTACATGACGGAGGCTGGTATTTATGGGCACCAGCACAAGACTCCCCTTCACAACCCAATATATACCCACACCACGCCCACCAGCCCCGGGAACTAACCTCAGACCCAACTCCCCCCCCCACCCACCCCCCCCCCCCCCGCCGGGGGGGGTGCTGGGGTTTTGGGTTGGTTGTGTGTTTGTGTTTAGTGGTGTTGCTGAGTGTGGGGTGGTTTTTTTTTTGTGGGGTTGCTGGGGGTGGTGGGGGCCCCGGTGGTTTGTGGGGTGGGGGTTTTTGGGGTGTTGCGTGGGGTTGCGGCTCGGCGTTCGGGGTGCGTGTGTTGGGGGGGTCGGTGTTGGGCGGGGGGGTGGTCTGGGTCGGGGGCGGGGGGGGGTGTGTGGGGCGGGGGCCTTGGCGGGTGTTGGGGGCGCCAACAAGCCATACACCGTATAACATAAATAATAATAATTTAATACTAATAGCAAGTAAGTGATACAGCTAGACTATATAATAACAAATATTATGAATAGATCCCAGGAGTGGGAAACAAACAAAAGGTGCAACTCGCTTAAATATAGATTCGCCTATATCGCGTTGTTCGTTCTACCATCAGTGTTTAGCCGAACTGTGGGTCTAACAACATATGTGTGTGGTTTTGAACATCAAAAGTGGGTTAGTACATCATATTACCTGCTATGCTATTGGTTAAAGAGAAACTGGGCGTATTAGGCAAGTTTTAAGGTCAATACAGTTCCCTGAAGTATTAATAAAGAAACAATAGTTCATTCACACAGTCACAGCTATAAATTAATCTTATATCACTGTGCTGGTCCGACCCAGGAGTGTCCGGCTCTCCTCGTCTCAGTGTTCAAGCTTTCAAAATATTCACATGATAACTTTTAAACAATAATCCACTCCACAGTCGCCTCCCCAGAAATGGGACTACACACAACTACAGTATAATGTCTCCGCTCGGCTGGGCTTGGTCGCATCGCACTTCCCTCTCCTCTCTTCCAGTCTTCTCATTTTCCCGCTACAGCTTTTCAACTGTGGTCAGAAAGAATACGGCCGAGGCCGTTTTGCCAGTCATTTTTAAAATTTGATTTGTATCTAGTTGATCTTTGAGCAAGTCACGATGCGTAGTTACATCCCAATCCGCCGCTGAAAATAGTGCCCAACAAATGTTTCCAGTTTGTTCGTTTGATAATTATGATGCTTTGGTGCGCTAAACGTTGTATTTTTATCAGCTAAATGTCTACAACAGCAGTCCAGAGCTGCAATTGATTAGGTGTCAACCATTAAATTAATCTGCAACTATTTTGACAATTGAGTAATCAGATTTTTTGATTTTTTATGAAAACAAAGTAAAACTTCTCTGATTCCAGCTTGTTAAATGTGAATATCTTCTAGTTTCTTCTCCCCTCTGTGACAGTCAACTGAATACCTTTGGGTTGTGGACAAAACAAGACATTTGAGGACGTCGTCTTGGGCTTTTGGGAAACGCTGATCATTGATCACTGACATTTTTCACCATTTTCTGACCTAACAAGTAATCCATTAAGCTAGAATTAAGACAGATTAATCGACAATCAAATACGTAATTGCTAGTTGAAGACTCAGTCCCACACACACTCACTAGAATGCCAAATGTGGATTCATCCGCCGCTGAAAACAGTCCCCCCAAAAAGATGCACCGTTTCCTCCTGTTTGTTGTTTGTTAGTGTGTTAGTGTGTTAGTGTGTTTGAAAGAAACACTGGACTGACAGCTAATGTTGATTTGAGCAGTTTGCTCTTTCTTTTATACCTCAGGCTATTAGACAGCACAACAAGCACTTTAAACGTACATGTTTATAAGTTTTTTATTTTATTTTTATTTATATATTGTATTTATGTAGAATATTGTAGTGTATTTGTGGTATTGTATTTATTCTCTAGTTTTTAAATGGGTAAGATGGCGAGTGTGAGCACTGTAATTTCCATTTCTACGGATGAAATAAACTTGACTTGACTTCTTGATTACAGGAGCCGGACCAGACGGTGTGGAGGAGATCAAGAGGCATCAGTTCTTCAGCACCATCGACTGGAACGTCAGTGTCTTCGTTAAATAAACCTTATTAGGATATGCTCACCAGTTTTAGTTTATGATACAAGACGAGAGATCTCCCTTGCAGCCAGAGGCACAGAAACAAGCAATTAAATACAAACAGTACTTCTTTTATTTTTTGTCTTTGACTGTACGTCTATTGTTTTCTCTCCCTTGTAGAAACTCTTCCGCAGAGAGATCCCCCCTCCCTTCAAACCGGCTTCAGGACGACCTGACGACACTTTCTATTTTGATCCAGAGTTCACAGCTAAGACACCCAGAGGTACAGACTGTCACTCCATATCCTCCTCCTCCTCCTCCTCCTCCTCCTCCTCCTCTTCACACCCCACTGAGCTGATCTACATCCTACATCCCAACTACAGAGGTTTAACAGCTGTGTTTGTGTCTCAGACTCTCCGGGGGTTCCTCCCAGTGCAAACGCCCACCAGCTGTTCAGGGGATTCAGTTTTGTGGCCATAACAGAAGAGGACACACAACCACTACCCAGCACTATTGTACAGGTACACGACGTAGACTGTATCTAAAGATGGATGACGGTGTGGGTACGCGATCTGGGCTGCCTGCACCGCCCGTCGTGCGAATGCGCGAAATGTTACCCTGTAATCCTGTTTTACGAGGACTTTTGACACCTGCACAATCTGTTCCATGCTTCCAGTTGTAGTTTATAGCGGTCTGTCGTTAGCCTCCACTGGGAAGCTAACGTTAGTTTCGGCTAACTGCTATCAGAATCAGAATCAGAATCAGAAATACTTTATTGATCCCCGAAGGGAAACTCAGTGTTGCAGTTGCACAAATAGTAGAAATATAAATAAAGAACTATAAGGAGTGTGGATATTTACATAGTTAAAGGAATATTATGATACAGTATTTACA
>NC_045754.1:3793675-3795827 GCF_008692095.1 Etheostoma spectabile
ATAATTAAGGTGTTGCAATGGTGAAAAGTAATAATAATAATAATAATAATAATAGTAATAATAGTAGCAGTTGAGGCAGCTTGATTCAGTCTAAAGTAACGCTAACTCTTAACTCATAACACTGGGAAAAGCAGGCTACAGTTAAATTAAGACTTTAAAGTAATAACAATAAAGAAAAGTCTTGATTGATTATATTTAAAATGAGCACAAGTAAAGTAGAACTGATAACTCTAATTTTCAGGTTTTATTTTGAGGGTTTTTTAAAGTGTCAAAAAACTAAAATGTTAATGATTTGTTCAGTGGTGGTCGCTCCAGGGTTTTTTTAATACAAAAATATGTATTCAAGTCCCGCCCATACACACGCCAGACCAATCACAGGGAGTCAATCCCAGCTGTCAATCATGGTCGTTTCAGCCCATTTTTATAGCATCAAATAATTCTGAGTTGTTGTTTTCTTGTCTTTGTTATTACTCGTTGTCATTGCAAAATCAGGGCCACCCCTCAAGGATCTTTTGAGTCCAAATAAAGGTGATTAGCATAAGTAATAATTGATCAGCGGTTGTGTCTTTGCATGTAGCAGCTGCACAGAAGCACATCCCAGTTCTCCGACGCCTACGAGATCAAAGAGGACATCGGAGTCGGGTCGTACTCCATCTGTAAGCGCTGCGTGCACAAAGGAACCGGCATGGAGTACGCCGTCAAGGTAGAACACCGCGTCCTCACACAGACACCACGCGAGTCCCTCACTCGGCGTCCCCTGGGCTGTAAACACGTTTCCTCCTCTGTTACAGATCATCAACAAGGCCAAGAGGGACCCGACGGAGGAGGTGGAGATCCTGCTGAGATACGGACAGCATCCCAACATCATCACCCTCAAAGACGTGAGGCACACTCACGGCTGCAACTATTGATTATATTCATTGTGGATTATCTTCTGAGATGGATGGATAGATAGATAGATAGATAGATAGATAGATAGATAGATAGATCTAAAGGAGATTACTAGTAAAAAATAGAACATTCATCAGATACATGAAAATAATAAAATAATGATAATAATGAATATAAATATAAGAATAAAATAAGAAACAAAATATTGAATATATCAGGATGGGAAAACAAAAAATGAAACTGCTAAATATATATTAAGCAGTATGTAGTTGTTAGTTACAGTTGGTAGATAAATGTGGGCTAAAAATCAATGTTCCATAAAGTGGGTTGTACAATCATATTACCTGACTATGAATTGGTTAAAGAGAAAAATGGGCGTATTAGGCAAGTTTTAAGGTCATACAGTTCCTGAAGTATTTAATAAAAGAAACAATAGTTCATTCACACAGTGCACAGCTACAAAGAACTATATCACTGTGCTGGTACCGACCCAGGAGTGTCCGGCTCTCCTCGTCTCAGGTGTTCAAGCTTTTCAAAATATTCAGTGAAAACTTTTAACAAATCCACTCCACAGTCGCCTCCAGAAAGGGACACACAACTACAGTATAAGGTCTCCGTCGCGCTGGGCTTGGTCGCATCGCACTCCCTTCGCTCTTCCAGTCCTCTCATTTTCCCGCGAAAGTTTTCAACGTGGTCAGAAAGATTACGGGGAGTTTTGCCAGTCATTTTAAAATTTGATTTGTATCTAGTTGATCTTTGAGCAGGCACAATGCATACTGTACATCCAATCGCGCTGAAATAGTGGCCCAACAAATGTTTCCAGTTTGTTCGTTTGAATTATGATGCTTTGGGCGCTAAACTTGTATTTATCAGCTAAATGTCTTACAACCGCAGTCCAGAGCTGCAATGATTAGGTGTCAACCATTAATAATCTGCAATATTTTGACACATTGAGTAATCAGATTTTTTGATTTTTTATGAAAACAAAGTAAAACTTCTCTGATTCCAGCTTGTTAAATGTGAATATCTTCTAGTTTCTTCTCCCCTCTGTGACAGTCAACTGAATACCTTGGTGTGGACAAAAACAAGACATTGAATAGATAGATAGATAGATATTGATCCCAAAAAATGGGAAATTACGGTGTTACAGCAGAACACGTACATTAGTCACACAACACAGAATATAAATATAAATGAGATACTAGTGTTACGCCCCAGTCTAGGGGTGCCTAGGACGCAACATAAAGCGATTTAATTTTCC